>NC_056733.1:1934018153-1934030653 GCF_019279795.1 Protopterus annectens
ACACAGTCAATTAAAACCAGCCCATAAACTATTCTGCAAATCTAACAAATGCTCAACTTTATCTACTATAGCAGAAACATATGTCCCAACCAGAAACCTGAATTCACAAAGTTAAAAGCTAATAGTGCCAAAATCCAATAATCATTATGGTGACTTGCTCTGTTTGTATAGCCAAGCTATGCAACACGACCACCCTGACATTAGAGATGACATCAAACAACATAAATGTATTCAGAAATGTAAAATTTAATGTAACCACTTCCTAGTTCTCACTTTGCACCTGCCACTCCAGCATAATTATCCTATTACTGTTTCTCTATTGTCAATGCACATAATTCCCCTGCTTTTACGCCCACTCTTAGCTAACAAAGTGCTCTTTTCTCTATCTCACTAAGCCTACTGTAATCCTGCTTCTGTTTACAGCTCCATAACTTCTTTTTGATATAGTCTATACATAAATTTGTAAACTTTTTTTTATTTTCTTCTGTTTTCTTGCTTCTGTTTAAACCTCCATAATTTATTTTTAATCTAGTTTATACATAAATTTGTAAACTCGCTTTTTTTTACTGTTTTTACGTCTGCATATTTATAACATCTAGTCTCAGTTCTTTTTACCTTAATATTATGTAATCACACATTGTGCTGCTAACTGTGGAGCTTTTCTTCCTGGGCCTCATGTTAACAAAAAAAAAAATGTGTTTTATGTTATAGATACCATGATTGCGTTACATGTAAAAATGTTCCTCTTATATTGTATACTGTTGACTTGTATGCACTATTTGTTGTGCTGCTTTTTGCTGGATTAGCAGTAAAAAACAAAGGTGGGAAAAATTAGTTATGCAGTGTAACAAAGTGTTCATCAAATTACTTGAAAATTATTTAAAGAAATATGCTTCAGATCAAGCCATGTTCCTTTTTGGCGTTTCCATTTCTGGATGTAAAGATGGCTAAGTGAGTGAACAATAAATATATTATTTTCATTTTCCCAACTGCAGAATATACTTCTATAAAAGAGGTCTTGGCCAGTTTTAGAACCAGGCAGGAAAGCTCTGAAGGGCTCAATGTCCAAACATGTCTTTCAGACAGCTCACCTCAACCAGGTAAGAGTTTAGGTGCATGGAAGGTTCCTCAAAGCTTTGGGAATTGTCTATTTTATGCAGGATATAATCTGTATAGAGAATAGCTGTATACAATCTTACCATAACAATATATGTCCTTCTCTTCCATATTACAGTATTCCTAACAAGAGGAATTCCTCAGCTAGGTGACCCGAACCTTTGGCCAGTATACTAAAGACTTAAACTACTGCCAAGTATGTGTGATGTTGCACATAGGATGCAGCTGTTGTAGGCCATAAAAGTGATTTCTGAACATACCATCCTCAGAACTGAATGCCCTGTCAGAACACTAGTCCAAGGATAAGAGGTTAAACCGGATATCACCCAAAAAAATGAACCATGGGGGGCTGGGGGTTGGGATAGAATACTGCAAAATGGAAAAGGACATCTATGGTTATGATAAGATTTTACACAACTATTCTGTCCTATTCCTATTCTGCAGTATTGATAACATGAGGGAGAGTACCAAAGCTCATGAGTGGGGAAAGGAAGTTGGATCACAGGAAGTCTTCATGAAACCATGCAGAATTTCCCTGGCAAACCCTGCTCTGGATCTGAAGATATAGTCCAATTTGTAGTGTTTTGTGAAGGTGTGGACAGAGGACCAAGTAGCTGCTTTCAGGATAGAGGCAGTGTCCAAACCCTTGAAGAAGGCCCCAGAGGAGGCTACAGCTCTAGTGGAATGGGCACTTCGACTGAGGAAGTGAATGTTTTCCCCTGAGACACATAGCACAAAGAAATGGCCCTAGAGATCCAGGAGGAAATAGTCTGTTTAGAGACAGGTTTTCCCAGTGTTCTGGGGTGAAAAGAAAAAAAAAAACAGTTGCTCAGACTTTCTAATGGATTTGGTCTTTTCCAGGTAAAATCTGAGTTGAGTATGTACATTCAAGGTGTGAAGCACCCTTTCACTTGAGTTTTGAAGAGTAGGGAAAAGGTAGGTAAGTGAATAGATTGGTTAAGAAACAAGTCATTAACCACTTTAGGCATGAAGGAGGGGTTGGTACCAAGAGACACTCTATCCCTGTGGAAAATTAGAAATGGTTGTGAAGGCATTAAAGCTTGCAGTTCAGAACCTCTTCTAGCAGAAGTGATGGCTACCAGTAAAAAAAAATGTTTTCTGTGTGCAACTTTTCAAGGAAGCTGAAGCTGCAGGTTCAAAGGGTGTCTGTGTCAGTTTTTTCAGAACAAAATTCAAATCCCAGGGAGGAGGAACAGACTTCCTGGAATGTCTGATGTGAAGAATGCCTTTAATAAAGCTTAACTTCTAGCCTAGAAGCTATAGGAGGAGATAAAGGCAGACATACAGAAATGGCTAAGTGGGCTTTAACTTAAGAATAATCCAATCCAGCCTTGAGCAGTTCACACAGATAAGACATAACTAGGGATATATCCACTGAAAATGGGTCTAATCACCTGTTTACCAAGTGGAGAACCTCTTCCATTTGGATAAGTAGGATCTCCTTGTTTTTGGCTGCCTGGCCTCCTGCAGGACTAAAAGCACATCCTCAAAGAAAAGGTGTCTGAAAGGAATCAGAAGTCTATCACCCACACAGTCAGCTTTGGTGCTGCTAAATGTGGGTGAATAAGAGATCCATGGTCTTGTCTGAGAAGATCCATCCTGTGAGGTAAGTTGTGATTATTGTCCTTGGCTAATTGCAGAAGAAGAGGGAACCAATGCTGTCTTGGCCAAAAGGAGGTCACCAGCATGAGCTTTGGGTTATCTTGCTGAATCTTCAGCATGACTTTCTATATAAGTGGGAAGGGGGGATGCATAGAGAAATATCCACTTCCATACCAGAGGATGTGGGACTGTGGCACAACATTTTGGAAGTTGTCTGTTCAGAGGGGAGGCAAAATTCTGTTTGAGGCATACCATACCAGTGGAGAATGTCCAAAAACACATACCTGTGGATCATCCATCCGTAGGCTTGTGTCATGGACCTACTCAGTGTGCCTGCTAGAACATTTTGGGCTAAGGGAATGTAAACAGCTGTTAATGTGACCTTTGCTTGTATGGCAATCTCCCAGGCTTGGAGTGCTAACATGCAGATTAGTTAAGACTTTGTCCCCCCATTTGTTCACATACCAAAGTACTATGGTGCTGTCTGTGAACAGTTTCATGGGACTTGGTTGAAGAGATGAACAGAAAGCTTGAAGGGCCAGAATCAGAACCCTCATCTCTTTGATGGTGATGTGTTGCTTCTTTAGTGAAGGAGGCTACAAGCCTTGGACCTTTGGGTTCCCCAATATCGCTCCCCATCCCAGGTCTGTGGGATCTGTAAACAGCTCCTGAATTGGATGGGGTGGCTGAAGGGGGAGTCCTAGATTCTGAAAGATTTGTTGAATCCACCAAAGCAATTGCTTCTTCAGGCAAGGTAGGAGTGGAAGGACAAACTCCAGAGGGTGAGCACGCTGAGGCCCAAGTGTTTTCAGGTACCACTGGAAGTTTCGCAAGTCTGGCTAGGGGCAGTAGTGGTATAGCAGAAGCCGTGAACCCGAGCATCTTGAGGAACTCTCCGGCTGTCACTGAGGTAAAAGGAAGCAATTGCTAGAAGTAAGTCAGAAGATAAGCATTTATTCCAAAGGCATAAAGGCCATCATAAGGTCTGCCCTTATCCTACAACCCAGGGAAAACCCTTGTGCTGAGACTTGGTTAAGGAAGACTTGTAGCTGATAGTGAATCCCAGGCTTAGGAGCAAGGAGATGGTGGTTTGAAGGTTCTGTTGCAGGATATCTGGATGTTTTGCTTGACTAAGCAAGTTGTTCAGTTAAGGATGGTTAATAATTCCCTGTAGACTGCAGAAGGCAATGACAGTAGTCAAACATTCTGTGAATAACCTTAGAGCTGTAGACAGTCCAAAGGGCAAAGCACAAAACTGAAAATGAGAGGAAGCAACAGAAATCTGTAAGAATTTCCTGAACAGAGGGTGAATGGGAATATGAAGGTATGCATCTTTGATGTCTAGGGAAACCAGAAAAGTCTGAGGGAGAAAGAGGAGAACAGAGTTTGTAGAGTGAACATCCTGAAAGTGGGAACTTGTAGAAAAAATCTGAGCTAGGATGAGCCTAATATTGGTCTCCAAGGACCACCTTTCCTTGGGACCAAGAACATCCTGGAATAGAAGCCTTTTCCTCTTTCCATGGAGTGAACTACCTGTATGGTCCCCTGTGAAATCAAGTATTGAATCACTTGTGGAAAGAGAGAGATCTGGTCCCTTGGGGGTTGTGGGATGCCCATGAAGAGAGGTAGGGATTTCCAAATCATGAAATAGTCATTTTGGACTATGGACAGGATCCATTATTCTGTGGTTATGCTTTCCCAAGAAGAAAGGAAATGAGAAAGGTACTGGGAAAGAGGAATTTCTGTGAGTATGGACAAGTAGTCACAGACAACCTGGCTTGTCTGGAAAGGGGGCCTTTTGGGCAGATGATGGCTGAGACCTAGGTGGAGTCTGCCCGCATGTACCCTTCTTGTGAGATTGAGAAGGAGCATGCATATTTTTCCTTATAAAATTAGTTTTGGAGGGATAATTTATACGCTATTTTGGAACTGGGGAGATAAAAATACATTTCAGTTCCTGCAGTTCTTTCCTTTTCTCTTGGATGGATTTGAAGATGGTGGCAGCATTTGCACCAAAAAAAGGTGGAATTGTCCAAGGGTGCATCCATGTGTTTTGCCTTGAAACCATCAGGCAAAGGCTGCAATCTTAGTAAAGAATACCTCCTGCAGACAAATCAAGATGCTGCTGATCTAGCAGAGACTTCAGCTGCATTATAACTGCATTTTATGGAGTGTCTGGTAACCTGAAAATAAATTGTCAAGAGGGACGGGAGTTGTGACTTAGCTGCAGAATATGGAAGATCTGTCAGCAATTTTGAAGCCTGGGAAAGTAAGGCCAGATCATACTTAGGCATATCTGTCTGATAACTAATGGCCCTAAACAGCAGACTAGAAGAGCTGTAAACCTTTTTCTCAAGCCTCTCCATCATTTTACTGCCTTTATCAGAGAGTAAAAGATAACTGGATGGAAGCAATCTAGAAGGTTTATCTACAGAGACTGAAATCACAGCTGGATCTGCAGGAGGATATCTGAACAGATAGTTACTGTCCTCAGGGACATTATAAAACCTGCTTTGCCCTTTGGGCACTGGATGTTGGGAAACAGGGATTTTGGATGCTGAAAGGAAGGCATCCTGAAAGGCTAGTAACACAGGTGGGGTAGCAGAAGGGGAAGGAGAGTCTATTTGTAAGAGGTCATACAACTTAGTTTGTACTTCTGAAATGTGTGAACTTTCCCACTTGAAAAAATCCCTCACCCTAAAGATGGTTTCTCCAAATATAATATCCTTCACAGGGGAGTTCCCATCACTGGAGTCAACTTCAGGGGAAGCATAACCCAGTGGGGGAGTCAATTTGAGTAGAGTAGGCCAGGGACTCATCTGAAGATGAAGTATCTTCTTCAGAAGTCTCTTGTTCTACAATAGCACTCCTGGGTAAAGGGGAGGGAGTGATACAGGAGTAGTGGGCTGAACAGAGGAAAGCCTAAGTGCCAAAAAGGCATTCAGGATTCCCGGTGAAAATGCTTGCCAGTCTGGGGAAGGAGCCCATGTGTAAGAAACATGTTTTTGTTTTTTTATGTGGAGGATCTAGCCTAGGCTGGGATGGTTGGACCAACTTAGGTCTAGGTTTCAGCACTGACATTGGCAAGTCCTCAGTCATTAAGCCAGAAGAAGTACTGCAAGGTATGTCTAAAGGAGTGAACTGTGGCTCCCCCTTACCATCTGAAGTGGATGAGGCCTCTGTGGATGTGCTGAAGGGACTCTCCCTAGCAGCATCTAAATTAGTCCCTTCTGAAGGAGAAGGACCAGGCACCGAATGGACCTCTGGATCTTCACTAGCTTACGTTCAAAGTACTTAAATGATTAGAAATATGACAGGTGAAGCATAAGAAATTAAGACAAAACAGTAAAAATTGACACATCAAGTAACTATAGAAACATGCACCATTCTATAATGCATAAAGCAGAAAAAAAAAAAACCCAAAAAAATAAACAACAAATCAAACACGGCAAAAAAAGCTTTTAATAGAAAAGGTAAGTACTTTCATGCCACACAAACGGCACTTCTTTGCTTAGTGGGAGTATGATCAGATTGTTTGATCACTTTGGAACTCTTGAATAACCTGCCATTTAAGTAGTTTCCTCATGTCTTCACTTGCTGCTTTTCTTTGGTATCTTATAGGTATTAAGTGTGCTTTCTCCCCTGGCAGAGTTTTATTATGATACTGTATTAAATGTCTTTCTGACAACACTGAAAAAAATACATCTAAATTGAAACTTCTTGTCAGTTTTATGATGAGTATAACTAGAATTTCTGTTAATACAATTACAACAGCAAAAATGATGACATGGATTTGTGCCATTTTTTGTCCCTTCACTAAATTAAAATTTTCCTTAATGTCTTTATAGCACAATTGTTGCTGTAGATTAATACAATTCCTATATGCATACTTTGGGGCCTCACCAAGGAATTGTTTTAATTCCGGTAAGGCTTCCAATATTCCCCAGTTGTCAGATATGATTTTCTTGATCTATAGGGTACTTCTACTATAGGCCATTACATAACGTAAAATGGTGTGATTCCCATCATGATTATTAGATTCAGGTGTCCCAATACTTCTTTTTCCAGTAATAAAAATATGGACTAGCTATTATTTCTTAATGATGTAACTTCATTATAAAATATAGATAGCATATCAGTAACATAGCCCCTTTCCAAGAATTGTTGCATCATCTCTCTGGCTTGTTGCTGCTAGATATTTAGATTAGTATTGAACCTACTTAAATGTATCATCTGGGACGTAACTATTCCCTTAAACACGTGTGGGGCATACATACTTTTCTTATGTAGATATTTATTACCATGGACTGTTTTTTTTATACACTGAAGTATGTATATCAAGTCCATCATACTGTAAGATAACATCAAGAAAATCAGTCTTTTCAGGGTAATATACCATAGAAAATTTAAAAAATTGAGTACTATTATTCAAAAATTCAACATACTGGTTTAACTCCTCACTAGTACCATTCCAAATAAAGAACACGTTATCCGCAAAATCTTTAAGGATACAAGCTTTGTTGGACAAGGTGTATAGCAGTATTGAATATACTGTCACCCTCCCAGTTATTTAAGACTAAAGTGGAATAGGTGTTGGCCACAGAAGTACCCATCGCAACCCCAGATATCTGATGATAATATTTATTATTAAATACAAAGATGGTATTCTCCAAGACTATTTCAAAAGCTTACATACAGTCTCAGTTTCATGACCTGTTAGTTTACCATTCTCTAGTAATAGCTTCTTAATCACTGATATCCCATATGACTTGGGTATGACAGTAAAAAGAGACCGATTGTCCATCAGTTCCATAATAAAATTGGTAAGATCACAATTGTTATACCATGTGCTCAATTGAGTTAAAAAGTCTGTGGTATCCTTAATATAACTTTTTCACACTTTAGATAAGGAGACAAGATAGTTTGCAAATACAAAGAAATAGGCTCAGTGAGTCAAT
The DNA here is from genome assembly GCF_019279795.1 of Protopterus annectens. Taxonomy (NCBI): domain Eukaryota; kingdom Metazoa; phylum Chordata; order Ceratodontiformes; family Protopteridae; genus Protopterus; species Protopterus annectens. The sequence continues at coordinate 1,934,025,851 of NC_056733.1, forward strand.
CCCTCCCAGAGACAATTGGTCTCATTGGAGGATTATCTAAAGACTTGTGCACCTTAGACAAGCCATACAAAATTGATATGACCAGGGAAGGTACTGTGAAATAATTAAAAATATCATGATCAATATCATTCATTGCTTGCAGATCATAAATAATCATGTTAATTCGACTAATAATCTTATTTATATCTAATTCTGTAATTTCTTTAAAAGTGTGAGAATCAGACAGGAGCGTGTACAAAAATGAGAAATATTTATACATATCCATAATTGCAGTTGTCCCACCCTTATGAGCTTCTTTAGTTACAACCTTATCATTATTTTTTAACTTTAGCAGGGCATTATATTCCTCTGTAGATACATTATAAAATTTACTAAACTTACAGGCATCATAAAGGCACCGTATATGTAGTTCACAAACATTACTAAACGCACATATAGGATGGCAATGTGGAATAAAATTACTTCTATGTTTGCTTTTGGCAACTGGTACATCTAGATTATTTCTAAATATAAGTCTCAAGTCCAACTCATGCGAATAATTTCAAATCGGTTAATGCATCGGTCATGTTGTCCACATTAGCCGATATAAAATTCAACCCTCTTTAAAGTAAAGATATATCTGCTGATGTTAGTTCAATATCTGATAGGTTGATAATTGAACATGAGGTTGCATTTTCTATTTTCATGCTTTGTTGCTTGAACGAGGTCCATTCTGACTCCTCACCCTCTTTTTCTGGGTTGGACTACCTCTGGATGTGCTCCGTTGGCCTACTTGTACTTGCTTCGGTAACATTAACCAAACCATCTGTTGAGATAGTTGAAAAACTGCAGGTACTTCAGTGGTTAATTTATTAGCCAATGGATTAGTATCATGGGCGGTGCTAGAGGTGCTCGGTTCATTGATAGGCTGTTGTACTGGTTGTTCCCTAGTCATTGGACCCATCTGAGATTTCACTGTTCTAGTCTGTATCTCTCAGGAAGTGATCTCATCTAAGGCATACATTGAGGCCACTTTAGATGCAGACATAATAGTTGCATTATCAGAATTAATTTTACATTGTTCATCATTCTTCTGTCATGGCCAAAAAAAAAATGTGACCAGTGTTAAAGTCATTGATGTCCATTCCTAATTTGCATCATTTAATAGCTTCCAATTTCATATCATACTTTTGCAGTCTTTCTAACATAGTATCATACTCAGCAATATGTGTAGAGAAATCCAATAATATCGAAATCTCACTTTCTAGTGTGTTTATTTCTTGCTGCATTTGTTTCTCAATGTCCACAAAATAATCGTTCATTAGGGACATATAGTCAAGTCCCAATTTAATATTTAGTTCTTGTCATTGCTTCAACACTGTGGGATAGGTATTACCATAAGAGGGCATTTTAAGTGTTCATAAGCCCCACTGCACAATACCCAACTCTAGGTAGACTGAAAAACTAAAAGTAGTACCTTAAAATTTTCCACCTTCCATTCCAGTTTGTTCAACAAATGCAAAAAGTCATGGTAGTTAGTTGTTAATGCCATCTCTTGCTGAGTGCAATCATTCAAAGTCATAAATGAGAGCAGCGGGTTAGAACGACCCAACAATATATCATTCAAACTTCGGCTCATAGTCAAAATTATAACGGCTGTGAAATATAGAGAGAATACTTCTTGTAGGAGTAGGATACATCTTAAATCCTAGTAAGTACACACATAGATAGATAAACCATGGATTTAAGTAAAACAGCAGTTCACAGACTGATAAGTAATAAAGCAAAGTGAACTGAGTAATGTAAGCAGTTTAATAAAACAAAGCTTTCAGGTCACAAACCCTTCATCAGTGTTAACATCATATTCTACTAAAACCTATTAAAATATTTTTAAATTTCATCACAGCCAATCAGTTGCAATAGCTAATTAACTTAAAGACACACCACATATAGGGCCGGATTCACGAAACCTCCGTGTAAGACTTAATATGTCTTACTCTGAGGCTGCAGTTGAACGGTATGACGTCAGCATGCCATGCATATTCATGAGGGCATGCTGAATCATACCCAAGTCTAACACGGCCCATGTAGGAAAGTAGAGGGCATGTCCGATTGCTGAGTACAGCAAAGGGACACACCCCCAGAAGAGTCAGAGTCCTGAAAGTAAACACCCATGAGCGATTCTGCTGAAATGTCAAGGAACACAACACCACACATCCCCACAGACTAAATAAACCCTACTGAAAATATGTAAAATGTAAAAATAGCAATTTCCTTTTTTTTTAAATAATTTCCAAAATGTTTGCCTGCATTTGCGCGGGTATGCCCTTCGCTCAACCACAGTTAGCAGATATGACATTGAAAAGCATATAAGATCTACATATGCAAATTAAGCAAAGTAGCAATAGCATAGCTGTAGAGACGTCACCCAAAGAATAGGTAGTCATGGTTCAAACCCCACAACATCCCACTCCATTTTTCTTTAAATAAGTATGAAACAATTCCCTGATATATATAAATTTAATTTAAGTAAAATGTAATTTGAACAAAACCTATATGATGTGTATATATAAAAAGGATCATAATTGCCTGTAGCTCAGCCGCACTTTAACAAGCTTAATATGAGTGCCCGTAGCTGAGCAGTGCTTTAACAAGCTTAATATGAGTGCCCGTAGCTGAGCAGCACTTTAACAAGCTTAATATGAGTGCCTGTAGCTGAGCAGTGCTTTAACAAGCTTAATATGAGTGCTTAGGGCTGAACAATGCATTACCCAGCGTAAGCCATTTGCACGGAGCTGCGCAGCGTGCCAAACAGCTTACCGTCGGGCAACATTGGGCAAGCTGTAGCAAAGTCGCCTTTACACAGGCACACCTACTAGCCCGTCTAGACAGTAGTAAAATAAAAAAGCAATGGCAAGGATCGAACCCGGGATACTGTGCACCATAGTCAAAATACTGAACCACTAAGCCATGACAGTTGTACTGAGAAATTCAGTATTACCATACATATAGTAATGAATGAAAATATAACCATGACAAAGCAGGTTTGCTGTAAGCAGACAAATATCCAAAATGGCCAATCACAGATAAGTGCGGGAAAACCGGCATATATAAGCCCCATAGGTGGGAATACACAGCATAACTGATTGTGGTACCCATTTGCAGTCAGGATGGCAGGTGCAGGAGAGGGAAATCGCTTTAGAGCACAAAGGTGAGGTGTTGAGGAGTCAAAATATATGGTTTGGCTCCTAGTCCATGATCATGAAGCGCAACTCATGCAGGGCCAGGTTCAATGGGGAGCGTATAAGGCAGAGGCGTGGAACCAGTTGGCACATGATCTCACCAGTGCCACAGGCATTCTGAGGACTGGTGAACAGGTCCGTCACCACTATGCGGACCTGAAGCGACGAAAGGAGGACCAACTGAACCGATGGATCCAGGAGGCCTGCCAAATGCCCAATGCCCCACTACTGAGTAAGTATCCATGTAATTAAGTATGTAAGAAATGCTATCCTAGCCTATAGTATGGATAGGTATGTTACAATATTCCTTCATTAATATTACAGCTGCAGGTGTTCGTTCCGCGAATCGGCAAGCCTATGCTGATAGGCTGGCGATGTTGCGCCACCAGGCAGGTTAGCAATTATTCTGCTGGATTGTTATAGAATATAAGTGGGACAGCTTGTAAAAGAGTTCAGACTTGTAACCCAGTAATAAAGGTGAAATAAGCTTAGAAGAAAGATTCTTCTAGTATTGTAAGATTAGATAAGTGATGCAGCCTGGAAAAGAGTATTGCAATCCAGTAATAAAGATTAAACAAGTCTCAAATAGAGTTTCCACCTGTATTGCAATATCAGATAACTGCTTCAGCCTGAAAATGAGTGTTGTAATCAATCAACAAAGGACAGACAACTGTCGAATACATCCTTGTAAATTCTGCCATATGAAATATGTGAGTCAACTGGAAAGGATTGTTGTAACCCAGTAATAAATGTTAATAAAGCCTAGAATTAAGTACTATCCTGAAATGTAAACATAAAATAAGTGAGAGAGTGTGAGAAAGAGTTTGAAACTACCAAGAAAGCTGTAATAAGTCTGGAATAAAGGTATACTGCATTCACTACATAATGAAATGAATGAGACAGCCACAACCAAAGAGTGAAATGTCTTTAATAAAGTACATAACCTGGACTGTGTCCATCTCACAATTTGGATATGTTGCTGTACCCTTGCATTATGGAGATAGTATGGTTGTATGAAATGCTGAACATCCACAGTTGTCTAGACCCATATAAATCAAATGTAGCAGGATGCTTTACCTGAACACAGCCAGATATGAACATATATGAATAAAAATGGAATGTATATTAATGTAACAGTAACATCCCCATCACCAACATTCCTAAGGTTACATACAGGAAACTGTACTAACACATGTAGGGGATATATATCAGCATCTACTGGGAATGTACAGTATATGTATAGGTAGTTTAAGTTGTTAATGTAATATTTCCCCACCCTACCCAATTTTCACAAATTATGCCATTCCACACCAAACTGGGTATGTGTATTCACAATTAATTCCCATGGACATTTGTCCTGTTGGTTTATACATATCTGCATGTATGTTGATGCCTGTGCCCTGTTCACATATCCAAACCTGATGGCCTGTTGCCACCAATCAACTCTGCATGCTGTTGGAATGTCCACTGTTGTTCTAAATATGCATGTGTTATGCTTGCTGCTCAATGTTCGGAATTCACGTGTGTTTGGTTAATGGGAATACTGATGCATGCTGTTACAACTAATTTTGAATGGTGTTGT
>NC_056733.1:1934035653-1934044546 GCF_019279795.1 Protopterus annectens
GCAATACATGTATGCTCAGTAAGTGGTACTGCTGTTGAATCCAGCTCACATATGAACTGTTGTACTACCTGAAGTTGTAGGCCTAAACACTACAGTATGGTGTATGTTCACATTCCCTGGTAACACTGTCTGGTGTGTTTCCTGTAGTCTGCACAGATTACATACCTCATGCATAGGTATCTGTAAGTAGGAGCACACAGTACTATAAGGTACACAGTTAATGCTCATCTGTGTCGTCATACATTTGTGTGTTGTATGTATGTGTAATGTGTGTGTAATGATGCCTGTACCATGGCTGCAATCACATGTGTGTTACAGGGTATGTGTGTGTACCTGGCAGCATGTATACTCTGTGACAGCAGTATGCTGGCTATATTAACAACTGTGCACATATGTCAGGTAGGGGTATGGCATCAAAGACTAGGGTGGATTACCATTTAAACTGTTAAATATGCATTGCATTCATTGCATGGGATGACAATATTCGTCATCCATTAGCTTGATACATACCCCCAGTGTGAGGTTGTGCATTGTATCCCAAACAGTGTGCCGAGTGCTGGTGTATACTAGTTTGTTGTATGGAGTGTGGCAGGCACTGTCAGACAGTTGTGGGCTGAGCACTGATATGTGGTATCGAACATGTGTATCCCCTGATAGACAGACAGATGCTATATATGGCATTTAAGTGATATCAGTACATTAGAATATTAAGTGTGCCACATGACTTGCTCACATATTTTTCTTTTCCTTCTAGGGTGATGGTGCATCAGCGTAACCCACCTTATACAGCAGCAGAGGATCAGGAGATCCACCAGAGCCTGGTGCAGAATTTCTCTGTGCTGTTTTCCAGGACCAGCCAGAACCAGCATGAGAGAGCTGCACTGTGGCAAGATCTTATCTTTTGGGTAAATGACATAGGCATGCATAACCAGACATATGAGCAGGTACACCATCACTGCAGTGATTTAATTAGACATGTCCGGCAGTGTGCGTCTTATATCCACAGACAACAGCTTGCCACAGGTCGTGGGGTACCTATCCACCCCCCCCTCACCAGTGTGGAGGAGCACCTCCTAAGTGTTGTGGCTCCAGGACAACAACAACATCCACAAACATGTGTCATCAATGAGGCCGGAGCCACCCAGCATGTTGAAATGGAGTGTGCAGGTAACATGCCATATCTGTAGTTGACTGTTCTCTGTACTGGTAGTTTATGTGTGTGTGAGATATGTACTGTGTGTGTAGCTGTTAACCTGCCTATTCTTCTGCAAGATTGATATTCTGAGCATAATCTGTACACCTGTGTAAGCCACCTGTTGTACTACTGTACTTTATCATACTCACAGTATGAATGGCACAGTTGTGGCCACTGGAAATCACTGTCATATTTTTGCAGGTCCCTCTGGAGTGACAGCAAGGCAGCCAATCCATGCTGGTGAGTGTGTAATAACAATACTATTGCTAATGACATGTGCATGTCTTATGGAGGTGTAGTGTGTGCACATGTTACACCTACGCATAATGCATGCTGTGCATGTTTGCTGTGAGACTATGCATATCCCATTATTCTCAGTAGCTGCCTCACTCACATGCAATACACAGAGCATGACACACATGTGTGGCAACACAGTACTGGACATTGTATAGGCATACCTGATACACATGTACACAACACACACATGTGTGGCATAGACACTACACCTTAGCCTGCTACACAAGCCCAATTATGACACCTGCTGTTTGGCCACCCTTCAGTATCCCACTTATCCTCTATGCAGCACACATAATATACCTGAGTGGTAGAGGCCTACCATGTCTTTGTGCAACAGTCTTGAACAAATAATACATTCATGTTAGGCAATGATCACTATTATACACCTTACACACCCACGTAACAAGTGGCTGTGTAATTGTGGATGTAGTCATGTTACTGCACTTCAGGTACATCATGCTAGCTGCCTGTCTGGCACACATTATTATTGTTGACTGACCACAAGAAGCATGTTGATCATGGCTCACGTTACTACACCACATCCAGTTCCACTGACCACAAAAGTACACATAGCAGTTATTGCGTAGCACCGTTATGTGTTGTGTGTGTGTGCAAATATATGCACCCACAGCTTGTAACACTTGCACAACATTGTTATGTCCTTGTACACATTGTGTCCCAGGGTGGAGACAATCAATGAACAACTACACACAACCATCAAGTACACGTATACTGTTATTAACTAGGGCTGTCTACACTTGCACTGCATGTTCCTGTGCAACACATAATCTGCATGCTGACACATGTGCAGTGATGTTTTTCCTTGTGATACTGTCACCCACCCTCAAACAGTATTGTGTATGTGTTGGATTGCAGGTGTGTCTGTGTTTGTATCTGCTTTACTGAGGAGTGTGCCTGTGTGCCTGTGCACATGTGCACATGTGTGCATGTGTGCATGTGTGCCTGTGCGTCTGTGTGCCTGTGTGCTAACATTGTGTACACATTTGTAAACTGTGTTTCCTATCTTCCTCTCACAGATTCTGATGTTGCTCTGGTGGAGTGCAGCAGGGAATCTGAAGCCACTGCTGGGGATAGTGATAATGATGATACATGTGTAATAGCACAGGGAGGTGTGACAGGGTCTGTCGTTGGTCAGCCAATCGACACTACACAGCAGTTAACCCCATCAATGTGCACAGTCATCCTGCCGATGCATCAATTTTCACCAATGTCCTTAGCTGAGGGACAGCATACAGTGGGCATTGACCAGGGTAGTGTGGTATCATTGGCACATGCATCCCCTCACAGCAGCCATGGCCAGATTCCTGACATGGTACCACACAGGCAGATGTCCAGGGGTTCTCATGGGAGCATCTGTGGTCGTACTGCCCCTGTCAGATATGCCCACAGAGGTCTTTCAACCTCAGCTATGTTCCGGGCTGTAATGCAGGCACAGGCACATATGGAACAGTACACCAGACAGGGTCTGAGGGAGCTTACAGCACATCGCACTGCTATGAATGACACTATGCGTGATGTTGCAGCTGCCATCCGTAATATCAGCAAGGTCATTGATAGACGTTGGGGGGCTACATTAGATCTCTTCCACAACTACATGTCCAGCAGCCAGGACAGTGCAGGACGGTTGAGGCGTCGACGTGGACGTATGCCAGCAACATCATCAGCTGGCAATCATCGCGGACGACAACAAACATGCAGCCGCTCCCATAGTGCCAGTACCAGCCCCAACAATGCTGGGTCTGTGCTGTCATTACACCATCCTAGAAGACCACGTGCAGTTATCCAGTCAACAACCCACTGCTTCTGATGACAGTACCCAGTCTGGCTTAGTATCTGATTCTGTCCGTAGCACCCCTGCCAGGCACAGGTACAGTGTCCGTGGCCAGAGACAGTGATCTGTATGACCTGGCAGGTACAGTCTGTGGTTGTCAACAAACACCCGCATATGGCAGCCACGTGGTGAAACTCTGTGCAAGCATACACACACATCGCATCAACATTGCCCCATGGTGTACTGTTGTCCCTCACTAACACACACACACATACATGTCGATTGGATGTGTCAATGGCAAACTCTGGCAAACCAAGTACACACCCTGTGCATATGATGAAACTGTGCCACCTCCTGCCATCTGTAACACTGATGCAGGAACAGGATAGCATGGTGCTGATGCACAGGGTGACTACATAGCACTGTAGTAATAATATCATGTTGTTAACAGTACAGTGTAATGATATTGTTATGGGTATATTCGAGCATGCATGATGCATTAACTATGATTGTCATTGTAGTTTTGTATACACCAGTGTTAATTCCCAAAGTGTACTGTCTGCACATGTGCCACATGGCTGCTGTGTGTACCTGTGCCTGCATGTGTTGGGGTGTGGACAGTACATGTGTGATGTTTGCAGCACAGAGTTGCAGGTAAACATTTGTGAACATGGTTAGCATGGAACATGACATAGTTTGACAGTATGCTGTGGGTGATACGGTTTCCATATGTCAATGGTCTGCATTCTGGTACTATACACAGCCTACATAGCCTGACATTCCATGGCCATTACATGGTGTCTCCTCAACTGATACACAGATGTAGGAACCTGCTGTCAGTGATATCCCTGCAGTACTACACTATACCAGTAGCCATTCTTACTGAGCCCCACACATCCCTGGGAACAATACTCTTTGGCATATAGCAGTCCCACGTACATGCCAACACACTACGGATATGTCCATCCACAACTGCAAATGCATACAGTGGCTTACAATGCATTCTACACATGACACACCTAACCACCACAAGGGTATCATACAGACAGATACCTGTTGTCCAAGCCATGCTCTATTGCTGTAACACAACTGTAGCATTGTCATCAGCATGTAGTTAACATAGTATTCCAACAGTACCATGTAGGTGGTAGCACCCATCATGTAGAACGGGTAACGGTGTGTACATGTGGACAAGTGTTATCTTGTCTATCCTGTGATATTCACATTTCCAAAGGTATTCTGCAGTCCTCGGTGTATCACCTAAGCAAGACAGTGTCTGTATGCATATCGGCAACAGTTGCAATACACCTACACTGGATGTCCATAACTCACAGACTTTGCTGTGTTTTAACATATCTGACATGTACTGCAGATGTGAACCCTCATCCACATTAATCTATCAAAGCTTTCATGGGTGTGTGTCACATAGTTGGCCTAGGACACAGATCACTGCAGTAGCCTGCATTGTCACCAACATACATGTATGGCCTAAGGTCTGGTAAGCTGCAGCACATGCTGGCAAAGGTAACAGCTGTAATCATATGAGGCAGGCTTCACACATAGGAACTATTAAAGGTCACAGGTACATATCTGTATGTGGCAAACACATACCTGATGTGTGCATTGAAATTACTGTTATAATAATATGTCATACAATAATAAAACCAAAACACACAACACATTGACAAACTGTGTGACAAACACACACATGTCCTTTGTGGGATTCAAACCCCTACCTAATTATGTTATGATACTTGAGAGGGACACATTAGCGCAATGCGCTATTCGCGTTACTGGATGATTTCCTCTCCTGCTGTATTTATAGGGTGCTGACATCATCAGTCTTGCCAAAGAGGAATGTACATCTTTTAGTGTGTTATCCCAGTCTTCAAAATGGCCATTCCTTTCACAGAGAATTGCATACATACACACCCCCCTGCCACCCCCACACACACAGCGTTTGCAGGATTCAAACCCCTACCTGACTATGTTATGATACTTGAGAGAGACACATTAACACAGCGCACTATTCGCATTACTGGAGGATTTCCCTTCTCCTGCTGTATTTATAGGGTGCTGACATCATCGGTCTTTCCAAAGAGGAATGTACATCTTTTACTATCCCTCACTATGGGGGATAACAATATCTGTGCATTAACAGACGCCTAGTTCAGGGTCACATATGCACACTGGCACTGCCAGGTAATGTTCTATACCATGCTTCATGACCACAGGACTTGTAACACACAACACAAGTAGGGGGTGTATCCATATACATCACAGATACACACACCTCTGGGTTGGTACCACTGCACTAAGCATGACAGGCCATACATATACAACTACCATTGTGCAAAACTGCCTTTTGGTTTGGTGTGTAGTTCAGACCCCCCCCCCCCATACCCAGGAACTGCACTCGGCTTTCCTGGGAACAGTGTAGGATATGAAGGTCTTCACACACACCATTATAGTGGTTGACCTCAGGTACACAAATATTGACCTGGGATACTACACAGGCCCTCAACAACATCACCATACAGCCACTACAATTTGTAGATCCATGTGCTATGGCACAACCAGTCACCACACCCACAAGGGGAATACATATTGGACCTGATCATCACCAACATGTGGACTCTATGTTCCACACCAGAGGTAGAACCCTCATTGTTAAGATCAGACCATAAACAACTTTCCCTGGACATCCATATCGAGTCCCCACCCTCAGCCAAGGAAATCACTGTAAAGAATTTCTCAAAAGCAGACTTTTGCACTTGTGAAGACTGGGGTGGAATACTTCAAAGGCCCGATGCTGGAGGATAATACAGCCCAATCTGCAGAATCCTTTACAAACGCATTGTTTGAGCACTCCGCAGGTATGCATTGATCATGCTCTCCCAAATAAAACCATGACTCCTCCAAAACAGGAGACCTGTCTGGTTGACCCCGGCCATATATAAGCTGTACAACAGAAGGAGGAAGCTACTACATAACAGAGGAATATCCCACAGAGGAGTGACATCTCTGAACAGTATTGGCAAGACACTTCAATCCCGCATATAATCATCATTTGCACATTTTGACAGTGAAATTGACCAGACACTACAGATAATCACAATACCTTCTTTAGTTATGTCAGGAATATGTGTGGAAACAACCCAGATATGCTCTTGAATTGTTGCATAACAGCACAAAATATTCCAAACTGGACATAGCCTACACCCTGGCAGACAGAGTCTGCACACAATGCCCTCCTCCTTACCCCCCAAGGGTACAGATGCCCATCCCAAATGAATGTAACCTCCCTGACATCACAGATGCACAGGTGAAAAGTGCCCTCTCCACAGCAAATAACACAGCATATGTATGGGACGGACGGTGTCCCAGGCTGTGTCCTACATGAGCTCTGAGTAGAACTGAACACTCACATTAAGTCACTGTTCCAACTTAGCCTTACTACAGGATATGTAACCTGAGAATGGAATACAGATACAGTGCTTCCACTCCACAAAGGTGGCAACAACGGACCACAGGAACTATCACCCCATAAGCCTGACTAGTGTGGTAGAAAAAGCTATGGAGATTATTATCATGGAAGTCATAATCTAAAACATTGTGGCCTCAGACAGTGGATCATACACAATTTGGCTTTGTTAAGGGCAGATCTTGCCTCTTACACATAGTTCATATCTTTGAAACAGTTACTGAATCCATGGATGAGGGCAAGGTAGTTCACACAGTCTACCTGTACCTTGAAGAAGCCTGCAACACAATACCCCACTCAGGCATCATACATATGCTTACCAGCTTAAATATCAACCCCTATATCACTAGATGTGTTGCTATCTGCCTCAGGGATGGAACCCACATGGTCAGAATTGCAGGTGCCATGTCCAGTTCCAGACCAGTTACAACTGGTGTCTCACTGGGCTCAGTTGTGGGACCTGTCCTATTCGGTATGTACTTCTCTGAGGTTCAGACTAACACAGGGGGGAATTATGTCTAACAAACGTCACAGATGACTGCTAACTGGGGGCCATAAGCAACACTGCAGCTGACACATGCTTCCTCCATAAGGGTCTCACAGAGATAGATGCTTGTTGCCAGAGCCATGGCCTCATGCTAAATGCTAAGACATAGGTTCATAGGTTCATACTAGGCTATCTGCCCTAGGGCATTTATAAGCCTAGCCAGAGTGTGTTTGGCTTTTGCCACCCATTTTAAATTAATTTTGCTATGCCCTTTTTCGAGGTTAGTATACTGTGCCTCTGTCTAACAGTGACACAGACGTGATACCAGGTAAACCTACGATCTCCATCCACTCATCAAGATTCCTCTTGAAGAGAGTCAATGAGGGACTCTGCCTAACCTGGACTGGGATTTTATTCCAGAGTGAAGGGAGCCTCTGGGTTATGAATCTGTCCCTCCAGCATGTCCTATTTATTTCAGTGCTGAGGTTCAAGTCTCTTGAGTGCGTAGCTCGATGGGATTTGGATTTTCTGAGGTGCAGAATGTCCATTAATTTCGGGTTGGACATGGCTTTATATGTCAGGCACAGATCGCCTCTGAGCAGGCGGTATGCCACTGAGTAGAGCTGGAGTTTCTTTAACTGGGCAGCAAATGGCATGTGTTTGAGCCCTGTGATCCTCCTGGTGAGGTAATTTTGTGGTCTTTCCAGCTGCTGCAGGTGTCTGATAAGGTACATCCCACAAGGGGCATTGTACTCAATTAAGGGCTTGATGAGGGATGAGTAAAGAGGCACAATGACCTCCCCTGATCTAGATGTGAATACCTTCATGATTAGGTGGGCTATATGAAATGTTTTTCTAAACACTTTGGCCACGTGGTTGTCAAATGAGAGACTGTTATCAACTTGGGTCCCCAGGTCCCTTATCACTTCTTCCATACTTAATTGGTTACCACCTATGTGGTAATTTGTGGGCACTTAGTTTTTGCCAAAGGGGATGACTATACACTTTTTTGCGTTTAGCTTGAGGACATGGCTCTGGCACCAGTTGTCTGTTTCTATGAGGCCCTTTTGTAGGATGCTTGTGTCAGCTGGAGGGTCGATTATGGCACCCAGTTTGCAGTCATCTGCAAACTTGTTCAGCCACAGTCCTTCTTATTTTGGCCTGTACCTCCGAGAAATATATACCAAAAGAGGGGGTTCCCAGGACTGAGCCTTGTGGGATGCCACTTGTAGCTTGTTTGGGTTCTGACATGGCTCCAGCATTTCTGACCATGTGGGTTCTGTCCTTGAGCCAGTTTGCAACCCATATAGTGACACAGGGGTTTATATTGAAGCTGGTGAGCTTATCTATAATGACTAAGTGGGGTAATGTATGGAAGGCTTTTGCGAGGTCCAGGTAGGCTGTGTGGACCACCTTCCCCTCGGCAATGGCCTTGGTGACTGTTTCAAATGACTCAACCAGGTTTAAGAGGCAGGATCTGCCCTTAACAATGCCAAACTGGGTAGGATCCAGTGTCTGTAGGTCCCCAATATCTTTATTTCTGAGGCCCATGATGATCCTTTCCATAGCTTTGCAGACCAAGCTAGTCAGGCTTCTGGGCCAATAGTTTGCAGTATCCATTGAGGCACCACCTTTGTG
>NC_056733.1:1934045046-1934162546 GCF_019279795.1 Protopterus annectens
CACCACTAAGGAGGCACCTCGAATGACCCTGGGAACTACCACATCATATGTATAACCGGCCTGGTCTGCTAAGCTATGGAATTATGCAGTATGGGATGCATATGCAGTGATATCGGGTACCTGCAGACACTTGTTCCCAGCCAGTGTGCCTTTGTGATGGGCTAATCCTGCCTTTTGAACCTGGCTGACCTTTCAAAGCAGTCACTACAGCCATTGCTGAGGGCAACACACAGACAACTGCTGCCAGGATCATGGCCTAAGACTGATTGACATGTAATGTATGGTCATCCCCTTTTGGTGGAACTACGTACACACAACATATCACATGGACATACCTATAGATACAGACCTATGACACATTTGGAGGGTTCACAGTATGCACACTATTAACCTGCTACTTTGCATTACCTGTGTTTGTCGCAGCTGGTTGCATTACCACTGCTTCTGATTGCTGCTGCTACTGTCACTGCTGACAGCTTAGAGTCACAGAGTCACAGTGTGTAGGTTTTTTTTTTGTTCTCTCTCTCTCTCAGTTTTCTCTCTCCCTCTGTCTGCTTCCAGACAGTGCAATGAATGTATTGCATGTGTGGAGTGTTAATACTGGATGCTTTTGTAGGTATCTGCATAGGTCCATGTGAAGGCCTCTGCACCAATTGTAAGCCAGCATTTGCTAATTGCATACAGCCAGTTGTGTACTGATTGCAGTTCTCACTGTGATTTCAGGTCAGTGCTATAAAAGGGTATGTGGGATAGGCGTTGCCCTTTCAGATTGTAAGGGCGGGGACCATGCTGGTATGCTGTGGACAGTGTTCTGTGAGTGTAAAGGTTAGTATCTCTCTCATGATTCAGGCTGTGTTGTAGATTCACATTTCTCCATTCCTCTCTCCTGTTCCCTGTAGTAAGTGTGTATGCACAATGACACCTACAACTATATATAGATATATATTTATATATATATATATATATATATATATATATATATATATATATATATGTACATATACATACATTTATATATGTACTTTAACTGACATTATTACCTACAAGCTACCAACTAGCATGGCTGTTTCTGTTCACACACTACTATTATGGGAATCCAGTAGTTTTGACAGTAATTCTACATGACATGCTTTGGGTACTACACATCCTATATTCCCTTTACATTCATCCCTACTATTACATGTTATATTTATTTTAGCACAATGCTCTTGTATAAGAGTCATGGCTTAGTGGTAGGTCATACAGACTAGTGTTTCCAAGGTCCTGGGTTCGGGACTGACAGTGGGATTTTATTTTGCTTTTGAACTGAGTACAGGACCTGTCAATCAAAGTGACTAAGGCACTTTTAAGCAGTTGTAATCAGGTTAGCGCTGGTTTGCGCGGAGCTCACGCATTCACACTGGCGGTTAGCTCCGCGCACACAAGCGCACACCCGCGCTATTTTCTTTGAAAGAAATGAAAATGGGGAGACAGGAAAGTGGTGAAAAAGGGGTCACAAAGAGGGTAAGACAGTAGGGAAACAAGCTTGGGATTTGCAGGAGGGATGTAGGTAAGGCCCTTAGCTGCCCATTTCTTCATCAGCAACAGCTGTGCATATGTATGTAATTTGGTGTGACATTTGAAACCTTCCACCCCTGAGAGAGGTGTCAGGACAACAATATTTGTTGTACAGCCAATTGTAATTGATAGATTCCATGTCCAGCAGACATGTGTGTAGAATGGGCAGCTATGTATGGGGCGTAATTTTTTTGTGGGTACAGAGTGCCTTTTTTTTTTTTCAGGTGAGAGTGGTATGTCAGGTGAAGGAAGTCGGTACAGCTGGGGAGGTAGGTAGGGTAGGTAAACAGACAAGACAAACAAGACGCATACAGGGGCGGTGTATGACACGTGTGGGGGGGTTACACAATTGATGGGGACGGAGGTTTGGATATCCAGAGCCCATGAGTCCACAGATGGCAACAGTGGAACTGATATCCCCACCCATAGGCAGTTGCCACTGTTCCTTCACTGCCCAGGATGGGGCTGTGCTGGGGGTTGTGTAGGCCGGGCAACAGGCATGCCCGTAAGTTGTGCCACCCGTGCCTCAAGCTGGCGTAGGGGCTCGAGAACAGAGTCCCGAATCTCCCTATGCACCACAGTCCGGACGCTACGGAGGGTGAGTGGTGGTTCTCCTCCAGCCACTCTTGCAGAGGGGGGGTGAGCCCCATCCCCTGCAGTGCTTCCACCCGCAGGTGGCACAGGGCCACCGGAGGATGGTCCGGACTCGGCACTAGTGCCAGGTGCACTCGCCAGCTGAGGTGGGAGAGGTGGGTCCGCTGGAACCCGCCTTCCCTGTCGTCCTATGTTTTGCATTATGTCATGACAGTTTGGGTTAGTGACATATAATACCATTCACAATTAGTTGTAACAGCATGCATTAGTATTCCCATTAACCAAACACCCAGATATTCACACCATTGAACAGCGTGCATAACACATGCATAATTTGAACAGCAATACACAGTCCAACAACATGCAGGGTTAATTGATGGCAACAGGCCATCAGGTTTGGATGTATGAACAGGGCAGATGCATCAACGGACATGCAAATATATATGACCCAACAGGACAAACGTCCAGGGGTGTTAATTGTGATTGCACATACCATTTTCACTTGGAATGGGTTATATGTGGTTATAGGGTGGGGTGAAGAAAATAATATTAACACCTTCAAATACCAATACATATGCTGTACATTTCTAATAGCTACAGATATATACACACTACTGTTCTAACTACAGTTTCCTATATGATAACTATTTCAACTTGGTGATAGGACTGTTACGGCAACATCAATATACATTTTATTGTTCTTCATACACATTCATATCTAGCTTTGTTCAGCTACATCATCCTGCTACATTTGCTTTATATAGCTGTAGACAAGTGTGGATGATTGGTATATCAGACAATCTTCCTATCTACATATTGCAGACTGAGAGCAACATATCCAGATTTTGGGATACACATTCAAGATGCAGCAACACTTTGAACAGATTTCGCTGTTTGGTTTTGATTCTCACATGCATTTCATTTCTGTCTTGACTGCAGTATACTTTATTCAGGGGTTATTACTACTGTATTGCTGGATTTATGACACTTTCTCACACTCTCTCACTTGCTTTCATTTTACTATTCAGGATGGTACTTACTTCTAGGCTTTATTGACATGTTTTACCTATAGTTATTACAATCCTTTCCAGCAGTCTCACTTCTGTCATGTTTCAGTATTTCAACAGGGATATATTTCACACATGTGATTTCATCATCTTCTGCAGCTATACATTTCAGCCTGCTGCAGGTTGTGTACTATTTTCTTACAGGTGGGGCATTTTTATTTCTGAATTTATGTCAGACTTTTTCATTTTTCGGTTTAACTTACAGGCTGCAACACACTTTTGTAATCAAGCAATACTTGCAGACACTTTCACACTGTTACTTGCACATTTTATTCCTTACTGACTACACTGCACTCTTTTGCTGACCGTCATACGTTTATATTTCTTTACAGTTACTGGTTGTGGATTACTGACCTGCCTGGTGGCGCAACCGCACCAGCCTATCACCATAGGCTCTGCGGTTCGCAGAACGGACACCTGCAGCTGTAATATAAATAAAGTAATATTGGAATACACATCTACATAATATCAGCTAGTTTAATTTCTTACATACATAATTAAATGTAACTTACTTAGTAGTGGGGCGTTGGGCATTTGCCGGGCCTCCTGGATCCAAAGATTCAGTTGGTCCTGCTTGTGTCTCTTCAGGTCCGCATGGTGGTGATGGACCTGTTCACCAGTCCTTGGAATCCCTGTGGCACTGGTGAGATCATGAGCCAACCGGTACCATGCCTCAGCTCTGTATGCTCCCCAGAGGACCTGGCCCTGCATGAGTTGGGCCTCATGATTGTGGACTAGGAGCCAGACCATGTACCTGGACTCCTTAATGCCCCACCTCTGTGATCGAAAGCAACTACCCTCTCTTACTCCTGTCATTCTGCCTGCAGTTCAGTTCTACAATCGTTTATGCTGTGCATTCTCGCTTATGGGGCTTATATAGTCCGTTTTTCCCACACATATCTGTGATTGGCCATTTTGGAATTGTATCAACTTCAGTAAACCTGCATTGTCATGCTCCAGTTTGTATTCATTCCTATATATTAGCTATTATTGCATTTCTAGGTACTGCTGTCATGGCTTAGTGGTTTGGTACCTTGACTATGGTGTATAGTGTCCTGGGTTCGAACCTGGCCACTGCTTTTTATTTTTCATGACTGTCTAGACATGCTGAGGGGTGTGTCTGTGAAAAGGCAGTTTTGATACGGCTTGCTCAACATTGCCCGTCGGTTAGCTTGTTTGTGCTGTGCGCAGCTCCGCGCAAATGGGGTACGCTGGTTTAAGCCTCATTTGGCTATCAGCACGCATATTATGCTCAGCTCAGTTAGGGGCACATAGATTTAGCATGTTAAACCGCTGCTCAGTTACGGGCACTCATTTTGCACCAGTTAAACCACTGCTCACCTACGGGCAGATGCACTCACCCTGTTAAACTGTAGCTCAGCTATGGGCACATCTGGCATTTTTTATTGTTATGTTACCTCACATTTCTTCAACATAAATGGGCTATTTCATTACATTTTACATAAAATGTGATTTTATGTGTACATATTTGTCAGGGACTTGTTTCGTGCTTATTTTGCTAAAAATACAAATTGGTGTTGTGGGGGCTCGAACCATGAATGCCTGCTCTTCAGCCAACATCTCTACCGCTACGCTATTGCTTCTTGGCTTACTTTGCATATTTAGTTCTTATATGCTTTCCCACTGACTGCTAACTGTGGTTGCGCTACAGGCATGCCCGCGCAAACGAGCGAACTCACGGTTAAACATCTTTACAATTTAAAAAAAAAATTATGAGATGTTCATTTGTACATTTTATGTTCGTAGTCTGTGGGGGCATGTGTTGTGTTGTGTTTATTCACATTTCCATGGACTCTGTCGTGGGTGTTTACTTTGGGCACTTTTCCTCTTCTGGGGGCGTGTCCGCTTACAGGGCTCGGCCTACGGACACGCCCCTACTGTCTTACATGGACCGTGTTAGCCTTAGGTGTGATTCAGCATGCTCTCATGAATATGCAGAGCATGCTGACATCACTCCGTTTAACTGCAGCCTCCGTGTAAGAGTTATAACTCTTACACGGCGGCTTCGTGAATCCTGCCCAATGTCTTCTCAAAACTGCATCATCCCTAAGAACAGTTTTCCACTGACTAACGTTGTATCTCAAAATGTACTTCATAAGCTTTTCTTTCCATCTTCCTGTATTATTTTTTCAACAGAGAAATGTGTTAATGCCAACAGGAGTAGCATAGAATGTACTGGCAGATTAATATATATATATATATATATATATATATATATATATATATATATATATATATATATATATATATATATAAATTTTTGATTTTGTGTGTGTGTGTGGCGGGGGGCATGGTTCTTCTTAGGTGATAGAATAACCTGTCTGGTTAATTCCAATAAAAAAAAAAAATCCATTATGCAAACTAGTTCCGTACCTCATGGTCTTAAAAAATAACCATAAAACTGTACCTGCTTGACTTTTGGCTATGCCACTGCACCAAACTACCTGCTTTGATGAACTTTCTTCCCCGCATCTTTATCAGCTTAGCTACTTCCTTTGTCTTTTCACTGAGAATGAATTTAGTTCAAAGTATATTTCCTCACATCTTACTCTGTCACACTCCAAAGGTTACCATACCGTATCACATTCTTACCTCTCATACAATAGACCAACACACACTTTCCTCTTCAACATTTCCTCCTAAACTAAACACTCTGTATATTTCACACTTTACATCCCTTCCACTTGCTGACCTTCATTCTCCCTCTAAGTCTACCTTTACTATCCCTCTCCAAGTTGAACCCACAGCCTGAAATATCTCAATTGGGGAGTTATGTCCCTGTAACTTACCTCCCCCAGTCCAGTCCTAATCCTGTCTATTACCCCTGTCCCTTATTTTCACTTCTTCTTCCTAATACCCATTTCCTTTGTTCTAGCCAATAACACCTTCTCCAACCTCCCCACTTTTTACTACAACAATCTTCCTTTTCCTTCCTTTTACTCAATGACATTTTTCTCCAACTGCCGCACTTTCTGTAATAACAGTCTCCTGTCTCTTTACTGCCTTCATCGCTTATCAGTCCTGGACTTCTGCTGTACTACCTATGAGCTTAACATAATTTTTAATTCTTCCTCTGCTGTACTGTCTCAGCACCCACTCCTACTAACACCCTCCCCCATAGAATACTACTACTAACTGGCTGATCTGTCCACTGTCTACTATCCCTCAAGTATGTATCACTTTTATAACTACCTGTTCTAGCTATAATTGTATATAAGTCTCTTTTGCCTTCATTTTTGTAAATGCATTTGTAGATTACTTGTATTATACATCTACTGTAACATGTAATCTTTTGTAATTTTACTTTGGAGCTTTTCTCCCCGGGCCTCCATTGAAAAAGGGTTTCAACCCAGTTGGACTATCCCAGTCAACAAATGTCAAATAAATAAATAAAGAAAGGAAGAAAGAAAGAAATTGTTTGGTCCAGAGACTGAACTCTAGAATGGTTACAACTCATCACTCATGACCTGCTTCAAACTGTATTACTATAGTTAGTGTTGTACGCATCTTTTAGGTCATTGTCTTTCTGATAATAATTTATATAATTCAATTTTGTATGTAATAATATTGTTTATTATGCATTCTTTAATTTGTGTACAGTAGTATTGACTGAGAGTCACAAACATTTTGGACACGATCGTGGCTATGGTATTCTGTTTTCGGTGCTTGCACAATGAGTTCTGATACTCATTAACAATGAGTACCACCAGAAGTAATGTGTGATGACCAGTTCAATAATATCTAGGTTGCAGCCACATCAGCAATTACAGAAAGAACATGTAGGAGTACGCTACAGCCACAGGGAAGTATGTGAACACTTTTCCTTTGAGTTATGTTTGATCTCACATGCACAGCTGCAGCAAGAGCAAGAACTTAAACTTGTGGAAGGTATTTCGACAACAGGGTGTGAATAATATGCAGACTGCCTCAAAGCCCTGTCCCTGTATTCGGTCTCTTACAAACTATTGAGGGATGATCTATGGCTAACCTACAAGGCATTCTCAGATCCAGCAATGATAAATCTGATACACATTCACAAAACAAACAGCATTAGAATTACTTGATCTAAAGATCTAAACCTCGTCTGTGACATAAACAAAACATGTTGGAGGAACAGATACATGTAAAAGGGATTACCCCTTCTCTGGAACAGACTGCCCTTTCATGTAAAACAGAGATCTTCCTTATGCCTATTCAAATGATGGATGGGAAATTGCAAATTCACCCTTGGCTTGTCACCTGTGGCTCTTACAAACAGGGGTAGTTTGTAGATGCCCTAAGTCAGGCACATACCAAAGCCATTCTAGCCCATGGCCATTGATAATTGTGAAAATTGGCACATGAATGATGAAAAAAGCTCTAGGACTGTAAACCTAATAACCTCCCATGATCCTATAAGAAGCCAAGAAAGTTAAATTAGGTAGTAAGGCCACACAAACAAATAAACAAACAAACAAACACACAGACAAACATAAAATAGACAAGGCAGCAAAGACAGGGGATGTCACATTCAAGGATGTGGAAGACAATGAGAAGGGGACATCAGACTTAAAGACAGTGTTGCTACCTGGGAGGAGGGGGATTTTGAGTGTGGCTGCTGGGAATACTACTGGCTATGATGTGTCTGACAGTAATGTAAGAATCACTTGGTGTAGTCTGACAGACCGGGATGGTGTCAGGGGTTCTAGTTTATAGGTTCATAGGTGTATGCTAGGCTAATGGCCCTGGAGCCTTTGCAAGCCTAGCCCATAGGATTACCCTGGCATCATGCCACCCAACCTTAGTTCCAAATGCCTTTGTCAAGTAAAGCTGCTGGAGTTATCCCTGAGGTGAAATTTCTATCTCCTATCCACACATCAAGATTTCTCTTGAAGAGGGCCAGTGAGGTCCTCGGCTTGACATGTATGGGAAGTCTATTCCATAGCATGGGCAGTCTCTGGGTTATGAACCTGTCCCTCCAACATGTTCTGTTGATTGTGGTAATGAGGTTGAGGTCTCTGAAGCATGCGGTGTGGAGGGATTGGGATTTCTTTAGATGTTTTCTAATACAGCTGGGTCAGACATGGCTTTTTAAGTCAAGCAGAGATCGCCTCTAAGTAGGCGATATGAGACAGAGAATAGTTGGAGTTTTTTTAATCTGTCCATATAGGACAAATGTTTAAGGCCTAGGATCCTCTTTGTGAGGTACTTTTGTGGTCTCTCCAGTTGTTGCAGGTGTTTAGTGAGGAACATGCCAAATGCTCATTGATTGGCCTAATGAGGGAAGAGTAGAGGGAGACAATGACCTCTTTCTTCCTGGATGCAAAACCCTTAGTAATGAGCTATGCCACATAGAAGGACTTTCTGACCACAGTGGCAATATGGTGGTCAAAAGAGAGGTTATAATTGTTGAGCACTGGCACTGCTGCAGTGTGGATGCTGCTGCATAGAAATGTCAAAAACTGAAGAGAAAAATGTAAAACACACATACTACAAAGGTCAACCACCCTACTTTAGTAATGATTGCCTATATGCACCCCCCTGCAGCTGTTGAACCCATAATCTCTATCACATTTATAATTCAGGTTACTTCATGTACAAAATGAACTATACTAGCAGTCAGACAAAAGCCTGCAGGAAAAGATATAGTACTTGTATGTCTCATACCTGCAGAATGAAAAATACAAAAAGTAAATAAGCCTAAAGAGAAATGAACTTACAAGTTTCATCACTTTCATTGTTCAAGGAATTTTATTTATAGGGTGAGTTACAGCAGCACTCAGCCAAAATGCCTTTAGGGAAACAAATAGTAGTTGTGCGTCCACACTTGAAGATTGAAAGAGTCAGAGATCTAACAATAACACCTCAGAACACCATTTTTGTGATCTAAACTCATTATTCACATTACTTTGCAGAGACACACTCAAAACCTGGAAGTCATACCCTACTTCATTTGTGCCAGCTGCTGCACAATGATGCTCAGCTCATGTACATAGGCAAGGCCAATATAAGTGGTGCATGATAGTGGCTGTACATAATAGTCAGAGATGTGAATCATGACAGCCTAACTCTTTAGTATACGACAAGCAGCGCCAGTGCTCCACAGCTATACATGGACATTGATGGTGCTCTTCACAACCTGCCACTTACAGCACAATCTCAAAAGTTAAGTGATTTGGAAGCCATATTTGGGCATGGGTGAGGTGTACTCATCCATTTTGGAGGGCTGGAGCATTTCTCCCTGGGCCTCTGCTGAATATTGCCTTGTTCCAAGTCGGACTTTCCCAGTAAACAAATGTTAAATAAAATAAATATTTTTAACCAGAATATAGGATGGATAGGAATGACATGAAAAGGGGAGGCAAGCAGAGAGTAGAACACAATGTGAGCATCCAAGGAATGAACAATAATGAGATTGTGAGATGGGGTAATTATTTTCCCCAGGGACAAAGGCATAGTTTCCATGCATAAAGAAAAGGCCTGTTGGACAAAAAAAAAAAAAAACATAAGTGAGGTAATAGGAAGGAGAAAGGATTGGGTTCTGCAGCTGCAATTTATGCCAGCTGTGATCCAGTGAAAGGTTACTCACCTCCCTAGGTAACTGGGCCTATTTCAGATGATGAGATAGTGGTGGAGAGGGATGAAACTCAATTAGTCAGCAGTGGATGAGGTTCTCCTAGGCAAAGATCACAACTGGGTCTATCTCAGATGGAGAGATAGATGTAGAGAGGGTTGAGACTCAATTAGTCACTGGTGGAGGAGGTCCTCTATCTGACAGATGTGGGTATCTAACTTCCTGTCATTTATCTCCCAGAAAATATCTGCCAGCTGCTAATGAGTGACAATGGTATCACGACAACCTGGTCTGCTACCAGCATGTCTAACAGTCCCAGCATCTCATGCAGGCAGGTAGCCCCAGCAGCCATACTCACCTCCACCCCCCCAGGCAGCAGCACTTTTTTTCCTCTGTATGTCTTATGTCCCCTTCTCATTGACTTCCACATGCTGGGTGTTGCAGGTAGGGTACTAGGTATGGAGGTGATTGTAGAATGATAGGACCCAGATATGCTAGGTGATTCTGGTGATGGTTTCTGGTGGTGACAGTGATGGTGGTGAGGTTGCTGTGGCCACCCGTGGGCAGCTGACAGGCCTTGCATGTGCAAAAGGCACAGGTGGTGGCGGGCATTGATGGACACATATTTGCGTGATGGATGCCAGGTTATGATAATGTAGGTACTGTAGTATTTTGATCCACAATGTCCTATACCCTTATGTATACTGTTAATAAAGCAGGCATTACTGTGGTTCCATTTTAATTAATTTTTTCAGATATCTTTTATTTGGTGATATAATAACATATGAATATTAATAAAAGAATATAACAGAGTAATAAAACACAGCTGATTAACAAAGAAAGCATAAGTTAATATCTAAAAATCTGTATACAGCTATATATACATATGGATCGCATGCAATGTGGTGGTTAGAATAAACTACTGAGAGTAAATTTAAGTTGTAAAACATTTTAATGTATATATTCCAATGTTTCCCCCAATGGTCTATGCAAAGGGAGCATTGTCTCAGTTATGTGATATGTCTATAGACATTGATTATGTTTCACATCCATTTCTTTAAAGCAAGCCCGAGATAATTGATAATTTGCTCCTGTCAAGCTAGTTTTGTGTAATATATAATTTGACCAACATAATATATATATATATATATATATATATATATATATATATATATATATATATATATCTGTGTGTGTGTGTGTGTGTGTGTGTGTATGTATGTATGTATATTTGTTTGTGTCTTTCGGCTTTTCCCGGTTAGGGTTCACCACAGCGGAACTCCGGTCTGCTAATGATTGGTAGTTGATTTTTACATGCCGAGTTACCAGCCCTGATGCACAACCTTCAATGAAGGTACGCCCATTCACGCATGTCTCCACGCAGAAGATGCTCTAGCTGAGAATCGAACCGGACTGCGTCTTACTGTGAGTCGACAATGTATATATATATATATATATATATATATATATATATATATATATATATATATATATATATATATATATACCTTTCTTGTTAGTTTTGCCTGGGGGGTGTGGACTATAACTCCCAAGAAAGAATAGATTTTTCATAACCCATCCATTGTAGTCTAGATTTTAAACAGCACCAACATTGGTGAGATTGTTTAGAATTCTATAAAATATGTAACAAATCTGCATTATGAAAATCACAAACATTGCAAACAAGTGAACAGTTTGAAAATATTTGAATATTTTTGTGGTGACTGTTGTGAATCATAAACTGAGTATACAATAGTTTCATGATAGATTTTAAATTATAATGAACAGAGTTTCTTATGTGATTTTCTGAAATAAATAGATTAAGGTTCATCCAGTAGGGAGAATACATAAGAGAACTTTCATATCTAAACATGGGAACAAGCAAAACAAATTTTTGTGGGTTTATCAGAAATTAATGTTTTCCATAATACTTACTTAATAAATGCTCAGCTGTATACCATGCACTTTTTGTTGCACTAATTGACAAATTTGACTTTAGATAAGGGGGTAACCTTTAGGTAAGTTATGAGTTGTTCTCAATTCTTCTAAAAAAGTGTTTTTTTTTCAGAAATAAAGTACCAATCTAATCTATGTTTTGTCAAAGGAAAATTAGACAGATCTAATATTTGATTATTCATGTTACAGTTGGAATATAAATTAATTGGTTGAAAAAGGTCAAATGTAGTCTTTTGATTTGGGATATTTACTCATTTCTGAAGAATGGTTATTTTGGTAGATAGAAATTTATGAATTTGAGGTGTTATATTTCTTCTGTCTTCAGTAATGGTTAGATCAAACTGTTATGGTGATATTTTTGGAATCTATATTACGCCCACGAAAACCCCTTTCAACGAATGGCTCTTTATCGAATGAAAACCAGTGAAATCTAACAACCACAAATGTCGATTTCAGCAAAATTTTTCCTAGGTAAAAAAACACTTGGCCATCAGTGGGAAATTGCCCTTTTCCCCACTGTAGTGCAATCTTGGAGATGGTATATTTTGTTGGGGGGTGTGGGCATTTCAATTTTATTTGATTTTAGGTTGGCCAAGAATTTCTTCCCCTAGTAAAAAAATTTGCTGGAATGGCTGTTTGAGGGAATTAGAGTTTGCTGGTTATCCTTTGGGGAGCAGTTTTTCGCTGAAAGGTGTTTCTGCAGACGTAACATAGACCCATATTTTTGTATGTGACTATACCATATTTATTCAAATCAGGGCACCATATATTTTGTTTAGGCTGGCATTTTATTATTCTTAGTATTCTACTAGTATTGATTATCAGATAATGTAGGTAGAAGTCAGGTAATTTCAATCCACCATTTATTTTTTGAGTTGAATTTAATTGTTATATGCAAATCAGACTTTAATTTGCCATATACATTTTCCTAGTGTCAAAATAATACTTTTGAAAATATTGATGTGTAGTATTTGAAAGGAAGAGGTTAAGTGAAATAATATTTTGGTAATATACTCATCTTATCTATGGCAATTTTTAAATAAAGCAAAAAATAGTTTCTCCATCATTTGTTATATTCATCCATTTTTAGCTATGCTATCATGACAATTTAAGGTTGCATCTTGAATGAAAATCTTCTTCTTCTTCTTTCGGCTGCTCCCGTCAGGGGTTGCTACAGCAGATCAATTGTTTCCATTTCTTCCTGTCCTCTGCATCTTGCTCTGTCACACCAACCACCTGCATGTCCTCTCTCACCACACCCAGAAACCTTATCTTAGGCCTTCCTCTTTTTCCTGTTACCTGGCAGTTTCATCCTTGGCATCTTTTTCCCAATATACTTTGCATCCCTCCTCAGCACATGTCCAAACCAACATAATCTTGCCTTTCTGGCTTTGTCTCCAAACCTTCCAACCTGGGCTGACCCTCTAATATACTTATTCCTAATCCTGTCCATCCTCATCACACCCAGTGCAAATCTTAACATCTTCAGCTCTGCCACGTCAAGTTCTGACTCCTGCCTTTTTGTCAGTGCCACTGTCTCCAAACCATTTAACATAGCTGGTCTCACTACCCTTTTGTAGACCTTCCCTTTCACTCTTACTGGTACTCGTCTGTCACAAATCACTCTTGACACTCTTCTCCACCCACTCCATCCTGCCTGTTCTTCTTCACCTCTCTTCCATACTCACCATTACTTTGAACTGTTGATCCCAAGTATTTAACTCATCCACCTTCGCCACCTCTACTCCCTGCATCCTCACCATTCCTCTATCCTCCCTCTCATTCACACACACACACACATATATTCTGTCTTAGTCCTGCTGACCTTCATTCCTCTTCTCTCTAGGGCATATATCCACCTCTCTAGGGTCTCCTCCACCAGTTCCCTACTCTCACTACAGATCACAATGTCATCTGCAAACATCATAGTCCACGGGGACTCCTGTCTGATCTCATCTGTCAACCTGTCCATAACCATTTCAAATAAAAAAGGGCTGAGAGCTGAACCTTGATGTAATCCGACCTCCACCTTAAACACATCTGTCACTCTCACCGCAGACCTCACCGCTGTCAACTACCTTTGTCCATATCCTGTACCACTCTTACATACTTCTCAGACACTCCTGACTTCCTCATACAATATCACAACTCCTCTCTAGGCACCCTGTCACATGCTTTCTCTAAATCCACAAAGACACAATGCAACTCCTTCTGACATTCTCTGTACTTCTCCATCAACACTCTCAAAGCAAACATCACATCTGTAGTGCTCTTTCCTGGCATGAAACCATACTGCTGATCACTAATCATCACCTCCCTTCTTAACCTAGCTTCCACTACTCTTTCCCATAACTTCATGCTGTGACTGATCAATTTAATCCCTCTGTAGTTACTACAGCTCTGCACATCACCCTTATTCTTAAAAATTGGTACCAAAACACTTTTTCTCCATTCCTCAGGCATCCTCTCACTTTCCAAGATTTCATTAAACAATCTAGTTAAAAACTCAACAGCCATTTCACCTAAACATCTCCATGCTTCCATAGGTATGTCATCTGGACCAACAGCCTTTCCGTTCTTCATCCTCTTCATAGCTATCCTTACTTACTCCTTGCTAATCCACTACACTTCATGATTCACTATCCGCACATCATCCAACCTTCTCTCCCTCTCATTCTCTTCATTCATCAGCCCCTCAAAGTACTCTTTCCATCTGCTCAACACACTCTCCTCACCTGTGAGTATGTTTCCCTCATTATCCTTTATCTCCCTTACCTGCTGCACATCTTTACTAGCTCGGTCCCTCTGTCTAGCCAATCGGTACAGGTCCTTTTCTCCCTCCTTAGTGTCCAACCTTTTATACAACTCTTCATACGCCTTATCCTTAGCCTTCGCCACATCTCTCTTTGCCAAGCACCTCATCTCCTTATACTCTTGTCTACTTTCTTCATCTCTCTGACAATCCCACTTCTTCTTCGCCAACCTCTTTCTCTGTATACTCTCCTGTACTTCTTCATTCCACCACCAGGTCTCCTTGTCCTCCTTCCTCTTTCCAGATGTCACACCAAGCACCTTTCTAGCCATCTCTCTTACTAGCTCTGCTGTAGTTACTCAGCTATTTGGTAACTCTTCACTGCCACCCAGCGCCTGTCTTAACTCTTCCTTGAACATCACCTCACAATTACCATTTCTCAATTTCCACCATTTGATCCTTGGTGCTGCCCTCACACTCATCCTCCTCTTCTTGATCACCAGTGTCATCCTACAAACCACCATCCTATGCTGCCTAACTACACTTTCCCCTGCCACCACTTTACAGTCTCCAATCTCCTTTAGACTGGCCCTTCTACATAAGCTGCAATGCTAATTTCTCATTGTAAGACAAATTAAAATGAGTGTATGTCATATTGTTATCAAACCTGTCCCTCAATTGTGTTTCACAAACATTTATGAACAAATCAATCACAGGATTAGAAGGTGGTATATACACATTAGGTTGTTTGAAAATACATTGTTCATTTGAAACCCCCCTTAAACAAAGTTATAAGAGTCGAGTTTCTACCAAACAAATGTAAATCTTGCAGGACATTGACTAAGACAGTCTTTTGAGTGGGTACAAATGTTAACCGTCTATTCAATAAATTGATTTGGGTCTCAGACAGTGAATAGGAAGAGATATTAAAAACTAAACCTGGCTGGTACATTTACAATGAGAAATTAGCATTGCAGGAATTGAAAAATTTGAGCAGCACTGAAATAAGGCCAGCCGACAAGGGAGGAGGGATTGTAGTCCTAGATAAAATGCTTTATCTGATTAACATGCGATTCTTACTTAGTAATCTAGAGACTTATGCTCCTTTGACACCTGTAGGGTTCAAAGGAGTGATTGAAAGAGTGCAGTTTTTTGTCTTTGACCTATTGCAGACAGGAATGATATCTGAGTCTTTATTTGATTATTTGAATGTAGAATTCCCCGTAGTGCTGCTAATATATGGGTTACCTAAAGTGCACAAACATCTGCTGAATCCACCCATGTGGCCTATAGTTTCTAGCAAGGGTTGGGCCACAGAACCACTCTCCATTTTTTTTGAGAAGAACCTCCACATATATTTGCGAGACTGTAAAACAGTATTGAAAGATACCAAAAGACTTTTTGAGTGATCTGAATGGATACTTAGTAGCTGTGTCAGGTCCCTGTTTTTTTGGTGACTCTGGACATAGAGTCTTTGTTTACTGTTATCCCCAATGATTGGGGGATTGAGAGCATTGGGGATCTACTGAGAAGCAAACATGTGGAGGGAAGTAAGATTAGACTTCTATGTGCCCTCCTTGAAATTATATTGGAGAATAAGTTTTTTTTGTTTGGGGAAGACTGCTATATCCAAAAGGTTGGCATGGCAATGGGCACAGCTTGTGCGAATAGCTACACCAACCTTTCCTTGGTTCAGCGGGAAGAGAATCATGCATTGAACAACAATGACTACTGTGGATCCATCCACTGGTACAAGTGTTTCATGGATGATATTTTCCTTGTGTGGTGAGATAGTGAGGAGAGATTAAGTGAATTTTTGAGTTACCTGAATGGTATCACAAGTTTTTTAAAATTCACTTTTAAATATTCTGAAAAAGAAATAGACTTTTTAGATGTGAAGGTTAAAGTGTCAGCCATTAAGACAGTTTCCAAAAGTCTCTTTAGAAAACATGTGAGGAAAAACAATATCTTACACCACAGCAGTATGCATCCCAGGCATGTTGAAGACACTGTACTGAAGGGTCAGGTTTATCAAATTATGCGGATACACAATGATGAACACCTTTTAGTTGAAGCCCTACAGACATTGAAACAAGAATTTATGGACAGAGGCTATAGGGCGCATGGGATTGACTTAGTGATAAAGAAAGCTTGGAAAAAGAGAGAGGGTAGATGTAAACCCTACTGTTCTAATAATTATAGAGCTACACAAACATCCAATGCATGTGCTAGCTCTGTTACCACCGATAATAAGCTAAGAATGGCATTGACTTATGCCAGTGATGTTCATTTAGTCTGTGATATTATCAAGCAAAATTGGGGGATACTATCTACAATTCAGGAATTGGAAGGTGGAATTGTTCGGATCCCATATTTCACTTTCAGGAACAACAAGACTTTGAAGAGTCATTTATGTTATAAGTCTCACAATGTTTTGGATAGTATGCGTTCAGATAGATTTGGTACTTACACCTGCAGGCGATGTATGGCTTGTGCCCATATATATGTAGGGACATATTTTACCCACCCACATTTAGGCTTTAGATTAGATTTTTCTTGTTATGCCAACTGTCAGACGAAGAATGTGGTCTATTTTTCCTATTGTACTGCATGTTACTGTTACTACGTTGGGAAAACCAATTTTCCCCTCAAGGATAGGATTTTGGAGCACATACGTGACATCAGGAATAGAAAGGAGACTAGTGTTCTAGCCACACATGTAGTAGACAATGATTCGTCATATAAGTTTAAGTTTATGGTATTGGAAGTGGCTAATATTAGTAAGAGGGGAGGTAATATAAGAAATCAAATTGAAGCAGCAGAACAAAGATGGATTCTGCACATAAGAGCAGATAGGATACCAGGTTTAAATGCTAAGGTTTCATTGAAATCTTTTCTTAGAGCCAGACCACTTAAACATTAGGGAGCATGAATTACTTCATATGACCAGTTGTTATTAGATATATCATTAAAAATGTATGTACATATATGTATATGTTTATATATATTTTTATATATATTTTTATTTATTGTATACTGTTGTATTAATTGATATATACATATTTATAGTGATAATTGCATCATACATTGTATTTCTTTTCCAATTTTATCTAACATATATATTTTTATGAGATATATACATGGGTTTCTAATGCAGTTTTGATATTTGTTACCGAGAGATGCAATTGTTTTTTTAAGTTTTAAGTTTTGATTCTGTGTATCTTTAAGGCATCAGATATGAGTAATTAGATTGGTCACATGCTTTTGAATTAATTATTTAAACAAGTGTTTGACAAGTTTTTCTTTTTGGTCTGATGAAACGGACTGTTGTCTGTGAAAGCGCTTACCACTATCAATAAAGAATCTTACTCAGCTCCATTGTGTGGAACTGCTACTTTTTATCACCTTAACATATTTTATTTGTTTGGACAGTCTCAGTCACATACTGGAACATGCCATTCGGGTCTGCTTCAGTTTGTTGAATGCTTAATTGAGTGAATTGCTATTCATCAAACCCTATTCAGTGAATGCTCAATTAAGTGAATGACAATTTCAGCGAAAACTTTCCCAGGGAAAGGATGTGGTTGGCTGTCATTGGGTATTTGCCCTTTTTCCCACTGTAGTGTAATCTTGGAGTTGGTATATTTAGTTAGGAGGTGGTGTGGGGGGTGTAGCCCCTACTTTGCAGATTTTTACATTTTGTTGCCTTTGTTATGGTCGGGAGCTGACCCAGTGGTTATTTTGCCTGGGAAAGTTTTCGCTGAAATTGTCGTTCGCTTAATCGAGCTTTCACTTAATTGGGTTCGATGAATAGCGATTCACTCAATTAAGCTTTCAACAATATGACACAGACCCTGCCATTCAGGTTCATCTGTCAAAGGTGAGGGACTTTCCACAATGCTGCTTCACCACTACATCCACAGATCTCACTCCCCCAGCATGACCACTTCCAAGACTGCATCAGTTGTAAAGGTGTCTAAACCAACAGTGGACATCCCCATGTTCATAGCAGTCAAGACAGTGGCATGTCTCATAGTAGATGTTGCTCATGGTCATGTAGGACACTAGCATCTGACCAGAATTGTGGTGTAACCAATGCATCTGCTTGAAGAGAAAGGTCTTAAGAGAACAGTTGTGCATGGGATGCTGAAATCTCTGTCATGCATGCCCTGGACCTGTCCAGCACATCAAGCCATAGAGCTGTAACTACTGATGAGGCTGTGTCAGATCAGACCCCACTCACACCATCACAGCCCCCATTATGCACATGCACATCTACTGACACTGATCCTTCATGAAGAATTTTATGTTAACCCCCCCCCCACCTTCCCCAACACTGATGGCACACACAAAAGTACATTTTACTTTCATAATCCTCAGCATCCCACATATTCCTTTGAAAGGTATCCACTGCTGTGCTACATTGCCCACTCATGCAAATGATGATAACTGTGCCCTGCCATCTGTATATTGTTACTTGGGTTGCCTGCGTCTGATGCTCAGAGTGGGCAGCATATTCAAGTGTAAACACATCCTGGTGTTTGTTATACGTGCATCACTCTTACTGTAGCATATCTGCTTTCCTCTCTCCTACTATGTCTTGAAACTATGTACAAGCAGCTGCTTCTTTGCTACTGCCATGGCATACTGCACCCACCTCCAACATCACAATCATCCCTTGCTGCTGGCTCCTTCACAACTCTTTGTATGACTCGGTCTCTGTTGTCTAGTGTACTGAAGATTGCTGCTCTTTCAGTCATTTACACTGCTGTAATTGCTTTTTAAGTTTGATATTGT
Source organism: Protopterus annectens (assembly GCF_019279795.1). NCBI lineage: Eukaryota > Metazoa > Chordata > Ceratodontiformes > Protopteridae > Protopterus > Protopterus annectens. The sequence goes on from NC_056733.1 coordinate 1,934,064,344, forward strand.
TTAACACAATTTGTCAGGCAGTTGGCTTCAATTAACTGGCAGTTGTCTTAGAGGATTAATGAGCTTATTCTGTGGTGTGGTGGTGCAAGGTTTGATTTCCTCAGCCTTCACTGTCTAACTGTGTGATTGAGCAAGTCACTTGACCAGATACATCTCGGACTAAGGTCCATGGAGAGTAGCGCTCAAATAACACAAATAAATATGCAAATAAAACTGCACAGACTGACACACTGACCCTATTCCTTGGCCAGTCTACATTAGTCCACTGCAAAAACGACTTTGTATGAAAGCTGAGACTCTTATTCAGATGGGACAAAGTAGATTCATTCCAGTTAGTATAAAAGTAGATGAACTACTGTCCTTGCCTGAATACTGGAGGAATTATGGTCTTTATTACCTGCAAGTTTCTCTTGGTCTGATAAACATCCATGACTGAGTATCGTTACTATATAATGTCTTATTCTGGGTGCTGCAACATTGCAGTCTCCTGCACTCACTGTGAGCTTTGGTCCTTGTATTTACACATCAGGATTGAGTCTGCATTCTCTTTTATAAGGAAATGCATTCAAGGTTGGAAAAGGAATCCAATAGAAGTATGTCATATATCCACTCCCCAGTTTATGATTTCCATAGGCAAGATATTATGATGCAGCTGAGGTCTGGAGAGTATCCAATTTAGTGAAGTTAGATTTGCATCTTTGTTGCATGCAGATGATGTTATTGCCTTGCTCTCAAAGGACTATGACCTCCCTTAAAGCACCGGAACATTTTATTGATGAATGTGAAGCAATACGATCATTTAAAAGGGGGTGGGGGGATAGAGGTCACAGTTCTTTCTTGCAAAACAGTGCTTTTTTTCTCTAGAAAGTTTTGAGTTTAAATATCTTATGGCCTTGTTCATGAATAGCAGTGAAGATACCAGTGGATGGATACAGTGATATTGTTTCTGCAGACATTGTGCTGGACTATATTACTGAAGTCTGGGCATAGTTATTGGACAAAACTCTCAAATTTATTGATCAGTCTCTGACCCCTTAGTCATGTATGGTCACAGGTTTTGAATAGTGATCAAAAAGGTGAGAATACTGACAAGTGGTGGAGTTTTTTCACTAGGGGTTGTTGTTTTTATGTTCAGTGACAAAGTGAAGAGTTTCATAATATGGGTGGAGCCACTTTTCCTCTAAGTTGATAGAAGATATTTAAAGTAATTTGGATAACTAGTGACGATGGCTCTCATGGGAGGTGTACCAAACAAGACCTTCTGCATATATTGTATTTGACAGCTTCTCTAGGAAACTGGGAAGTCAGAAAAAGAGATAAGGCTCTGTGGCTGAGAATAGAGAAGAGCAGTCTGCTTTGTTCAGTTTACCATCACTTTGACCCTTAACAGGGTAATCAATTCACAAAGTGGTCAGAAACACATACTTTTGAAGTGACAAGTTCCCTCATCCCAAACTCTTCCACTGTGTCACAGCCACTTAAATATAATTCTGGAGCAAAGTGAAGCAAAATGAAAAGAAAATGCTTGTCTTACTGGAAAACAATCTTTCTTCTTCAACATTGTTTTCTTGAAGTAGGAATAATTAAGCAGCAAGGGAGAGAGGTGCAGCCCCTACCAGTAGGGATGGAAGGTTGCCTTTTTCAAACCTATACAATATCAGGAATATTCATATTCTTCTGTAAGTGTCAAACACATAGTAATGTTCCCTTCGATATGAGCTGGATTAACAGATATTCTTCTATAACCATCTGCTTGGTAATATTCATTATCTGATTTCAGCTCCTGAATTGTGTTGTTTAAGTATAAAAGCTACAACATGTTAATACTTTGGCCATTGTTGTATAACTGCTAAATGCATTATCTTACATCTGCTGATGACAAAAGAGACACCAGCCCTATCTAGCAGTCAGTCCTTTAATGCATTCAATACTCCTCTTCTCCCTGCATCCCTATACCTTCTCATCCCTTCTGAATTTATTCATTCATTATTTAATGCAAAATTCATGTTACTTAGACTCTTTTCTGGGAATTATGTCTTCTTGCTGAGTGTTTCTTTTTATCAATGGCTTTCTAATATAGAGTAAACTCTCAGTTAACTGTAACTCAAGCAGCCAGCACTCTCAAGCAAGCAACCTGCAAAGAAAAAAAAAAATCGAAGAAATACAGTACAATTTTCATGTGTTGCACTTTCTGTTTCCCCACACAGAAACATGCCTTATGGTTTTAGAGTTTGAGAGTTTTAAAAAGGAAGATGGGACAAAATTCCATCTCTCCCCAACCTGAGAACAAGTCAAGCCACACAAACAGTATAGGGTACAGTATTAGTCAGGCCTATTTTTAACAGTAACTCTCAAGCAACCAGACACTAAAGTTATCCGGCATCTACCAACCCCCATGGGTGCCAGTTAACTGAGAGTTTATTGTAGGTTGTAATGCTGAGCAGTGTATTCTTTACATTGACTATTACAAGTCCATGGTAGCTGCAATGACTAGGCAGACATCATTATGGCCGTCAGGCAATTTCTCTAATTCACCCTCACTTGTATGTTACCATTAAAACTAGAAAATATATCCTACTTTGTCTCACCAAAACATGGTTAAAACCAACTACGCCAGATAATGAAATTCCGCCTCCAGGGTATAATATACTCAGACTAGATCGTATTACCAGGAAAGGGGGAGGGGTTGCTGTTCTGTATAAAACCACCCAAAAGCTACTCTAGACAACCTTCAACCACCCATGTTTAACAAAGCAGAAATTATGATTTCCAAATTACAAATAAATAAAAACAAATGTATAAACATAGTATGTGTCTATATTCCCCCAGGTAACAACTCAGGGACCCTTGAAGACATCCTCCACTGGGTATCCAATGCCTACCCCCAAGAAACCATTGTTGAAGGGGACCTCAATATAGATTGGAACAGCTGCACTGCAGTGACCCCAACCACCAACGTAAACCTACATGGGTTTACACAAACTATATCCTCCCCTATTAGGATCAGCAAGCCTAACAATAAAGAAAGTATCCTAGACGGGATACTAATTAACAGCCCTACCACATGTACAAATCAGGTACTCTCCCTGAAGATCTCAGTGATCATTTCTTAACGTATATTATTAGGCAAAAAGTTGAATTTCCACAACTACCCACCTATAAAACAATAAGAAATAACAAAAATGTCAACCTTAATAAATTCGTAGAAGAACTAAAATTATGCAATTGATCAATTCTAAAACAACTACTACTAGATGAGGCAGTAACACTTTAATAACACATTCCTGGCCATCCTTGACAACCATGCACCTGCACGCTCTGTTAGAATTAAAACAACAGTTGCCCCCTGACTCACTAAAGATACCAAACTAAAGATCATCCAAAGAAACAATGCCTGGAATACCTGGCACTCCTCTAAAGCCCCACAAAATCAACTGAAATTTTGACAATACAGGAATGATACAAAAAAATCCATATTACTAGGGAAAAAAACAATTTCTGGCATCTACAGCAGAAATGCCATAACAAACCTCAGAAGTTATGGGCAGATATTAACAAACTACTCCACCCAGGGCAATCCACAACTTCAATCCCCTCAGCCCCAACCCAAAAAATGCCAGAGTCCATTGCCAACACCTTCAACAGTTTCTTCACAAAAAACACCCAGGCCCTTGCTAACAAACTTTAACCCACTTGTCCTGATGCTGATACCCCTAAACCCAGTGACATCCTCTCCTTTAGCTTCCAAAAAGTTCCTACCTCACTCATTAGGGCCCTAATTAAAAAACTCAAACCAACCACCCTTTCAGCTGACCTCCTCCCTGCAGACTACCTGCAAAAAGCTGCCGATGTCATAGCATACCCTGTCTCTATTTTGATAAATAGAACCATAACTGAATCCTCTATCCCCACTATCTGGAAAATATCACATGTCATTCCACTCCACAAAGAAGGCAGCTCCATCGAGCTGTCAAACTATAGACCAATAGCTATCCTTTCCCCTCTAGCTAAAATTATGGAAAAGTGTATCCACAAACAACTCTTACACTACCCTTTCAACATAATCTCCTGGCCAACTCCCAGCATGGATTTAGACCACATTATATCACCTCAGTCCTCCTCTCCTTTTCTAATGTCATAAATTCCAACCGTAACAACAGCAAATTATCTTCCACCATGTTTCTTGACCTTTCCAAGGCCTTCGACATGATTAACCACCAGTTGCTCTTACTTACCCTAAATAAATGATCCCTAAACAACCATGCTATACAATGGTTTCAGTCTTATCTTAGTGGAAGACAGCAGGCTATCCTTTGGCAGGACAAACACTCCACCCTTCTCCCCATTACCCTCGGTGTCCCTCAAGGTTCCATATTAGGTCCCCTTCTTTTCTCCCTCTTTATCAATGACCTCCATGCTATAATCCCAGACGCAACCTGTATACAATATGCTGATGACTCCACCCTGATCTGCTCAGCTTCTACTCTTACATATCTCCTTACTTTAACCCAGAAAACCATTAACACAGTGGAAAATTGGCTCTCTAATCAACAGCAGATATTAAACACCAACAAAACAAAGATATTGCTCTTCTCCCCTACTCACAAATCCTCTCAACCTTTATTTACTATAACATTTAACAATGGGACCATGATCTCACCAAGTATGTATACCAAACTCCTGGGTGTTAGAATTGATAACAACCTTAAATATGACATGCACGTTAACCAAACTATTAAAACCGTTAATAAAAAACTCAGCTCTCTATAGAAAAAATAAACCTTTCCTCACCCCTTCAAGCTAAAACTGCAATTGCCTGTACCCATCTGCTTTCAACTCTACTCTATGCCTCGCCAATACTCATTAACTTGAATAAAACTGAACTCATCATACTCTCTAGCTGCTACAATTAAATTGCCAGGTTTGCCACAGGAACTCCCTACAGGACACACAACTGTCAAAACCTAAACCTCTTAGGTTGGCTAGAACTCCCCAGGCTAATTCAATATAATCAACTCATTGTAGCATTCAAGGTTATTAACCAGCCAGAAAAAAACACCCTCCCTTAAAAACATTATCCATCCCTCAAAAACATTATCCATCCCTACAACAACATTTCCATCCCTCAAAATCATTATCCATCCCTACAAAAACAGTATCCATCCCTCAAAAACATTATCCATCCCTACAAAAACATTATCCATCCCTCAAAAACATTATCCAGCCCTACCAAAACATTATCCATCCCTCAAAAACATTATCCATCCCTACAAAAACATTATCCATCCCTCAAAAACATTATCCGTCCCTACAAAAACATTATCCATCCCTACAAAAATGCCAGACCACTTTGTTCCACTACAAAACTTTTGGTTCAATCTGTTAAAGCTAACAACCTATCTGGAGAATCTTTGTTTGCAAATTCAGAAGGCAAAATCTGGAATTCGCTCCCATCTCACATTACTCTGAACCCCTGTCTTAGCCATTTAAAAAAATGTAACCCAGTATTTTAAAACTGACTGGTTATGTCCTTGTTCTAACCCGGACTAAAGCTTCATCTACTACCATATCACTGCAATTTTTATTCACAGCGACTAACCTCCTACACTAAAAGGTTTGAAAGAGAAACTGTAACATGTGTGAGATACTCTGTATATAAGCTGCACATATAGGTTTGATAAGAGAAACTGTAACATATATGTCTATATTTCTGATTATAAACTGTATTCTTCATAGGCTTGAAATGTGAGACTGTAACTTGTATGTGTACATATACTGTAACTTGCTTGTGTTTATCTGTTTGTAAGTTTGGAGCTTTTCTCCCCGGGCCTAAGCTGAAAATGGACATGTATCCAGTTGGACTATCCCAGTCAACAAATGTAAAATAAATAAATAAAATAAATATTAAAATCATTTGTAGTTTCCAGACAACAAAATCTCAAACAGATAAGCATAAGATATGCCTGTTTGGAGTTTTTCCCCAAGGGTTTCAAATACAAACTTTGAAACACACTTATGAGTTAAAGGCATCACATTACTACTGTGTTGTATTCCTTGCTGTCTGGAGCTCTTAGATTTCAGTTTTCAGTCATCTGAGACAGGAATGCTGCATCGCCACATCCACTCAAGAGACTGCAGTTTCCATAAATCAAAAAACGAATGACAGTTTATTGTTGATGTTTATTGCAACCTCAGTTATTAGTCTAAAGTATATTATACCAGCATATGTTGTCTCTGTTTTGTTTTACTTGTTAGTGCATATTCTGCAAGAACATTCTTAAGATAAGTGCTGTTAAATCCAGTTTCTTGTGTACAGTTCATGTGAGGAATTTAACTAATCTGCACTACTCCCTTTAAAGGAACTACTTTCTCTGATGCTCACAACGTAACTGTGACTGCCAGGAATGAAGCTAAGACATATGTTGCAAAACAAAGCTATACGTATTGTTGTCAGGAAAACCGTAACACTTGTTAGTAAATTAATTCCTACTCTTCACCGAGAGTGACAAACAATGTCTCTGGACCTTCTCAAAAAGAAATACATTTCCAGTGCATGGCAATACAAGTTATGTTTCACAACTATTATTCAAATGCAGTTGAAACTACTACTGTCTGTATGCAATCCCTATCTATAAATATTATTAACAAACGGCGTCTGGTGTATCAGATTCTCCCTTTGCTCCATTCTTAGCACCTGTTCATCGAGAATGTGTATAAATTATGCATGTACTTTTTATTGATGAGATAAACACCACTCTTCTGAAGCTGTGGCAATGATGCCTTCAGACAGATGCTGTAAGTGATTCTCTAGATACCGCTTCAACTTTTTACTACTTATTACCAATTCAAATCTGCAGTACTTCTGCTGGTATGTATTATGCCCCTATGCTTCATTTCAATAATTCTTGTTTTTCTGTGCAATATAGACAAATAAAATCAGTCCTACTTAGAAAAATAACTCATATCATCTCAGTACAACAATATAATTCCTTGAATATGATCACAAACACGAAAAACGTGCACCACACTGTTGATGTGCTTATAATAGGTGCATTTATTAAACAGGCCTAGACGTAGTCTGTATTCCAATTGACATTTAGTATGATTTTTTTCCTGAGTCACATTTCAGAATTTTGTTACTATTTTATATGAAAGTAGCAACATCTTTGTGATGCTGAATACAATATAACTTTGTGATAATTTTGTTTCATTCACAAAAATATATTCTTGTTGAGAGTTCAACTGCTTAGTTGATGCTTTATCTTTATAACAAATTTAATGGTAGTTATTCTGCATTAAAATTCAACTCTTACTTTTATCATACTGAGGAATCCAAAAGCAAAGAAAGCTTCTCACAGAACAGGCAGCGAACAAACAAAACTGCAAAGTTAAAGCCTCTCATTTTACACATTAAAACTACAGTGCTAGCCTACGTATGTAACTAAAATGCTGTGAGTAATAGAGATAGACTGACTTGAAGGATGGGTTTCAAACACATGATAATTTCAGGGGTGAGAGTGTCAATGTACAAAGTGCTGCCCCATTAATCATACACATATTAGGCACTGAAAAGGGCAGGCAGCCTGAGCAAAGGAGCACATAATTAAAGAGAAGTGTATTGCAGCTCTAGGCTGGTCTATAGATCGGGCAGTACTATGGATTCACGTTAATATGTCAAAGGCAGTTTCAGCAAACACAAAAAAAATTCAAAAGCTGTTCACTGACATCGCCTTCACTGAGCATTAAAAGAATTTATATATACCAACGCTGAGGTCACACAAAAGCAGAGAAAAAGGCAATCTCCACTATTAATGAAAATAGTTTCGACAAACTGACTCCACTGCCAATCATGAGCGGACAGATGATCCATTGTAGCGACCCCTAACCGGGAAAAGACGAAAGAAGAAGAAGAAGAAACCTTCAATGCCTTTGCGTTCACTGAAACTACCTTCAATGTGATGAATTGCTCCCCAGTACTACAATACAGTACATGACTGACAAGACATCAAAAGTAAAAGCAGGTTATTGCATCCCAGTCAATGTCTACCATGTGATGTAGCATTGTATTGTTGCATTTGTGCTCATGTGCACAAGAATGACAGGATAACAGCTAGCAGATCAGTAACTTTAGCACAGATAGCAAAGTGACAACCCTGTTAATAATAAAAATGCGTGAAGAAGGAAATAGGAGACTAGCAAGCAGAGGGAAGCAGACAAGGGTAGCTGTAATGTGTGAAGGTTTAGGGGAAAGGAGAGTCTGTGGTTGGAGCAGTACTATGGATTTGTGTCAATCCTTCAAAGGCAGTTTCAGCAAACACAAAAGAAAAATCAAATGCAGTTCACTGAAACCACCTTCGGTAAGCATTAAAATAATTTATATATGCCAACTTTGAGGTCAAACAACAGCAAAGAAAAAGTCAGTCTCCACTATCAATGAGACCTTATGCCTGCCTAAGCAGAGACAGAGAAAATACATCTATATCTAAATCTATATTTATATTTATATCTATATCTACACACACACACACACACACACACACACACACACACACACACACACACACACACACACACACACACATAAAATAAAGGTAGTAAAGGAAGGCTATGGTTGGAATAGTGGAAGTAGTGCAAGTCACAGCAGCATAAGCACAAACATAAAACACAGTCTCAGTACGACAGGGATGGTAAAAACTTATATTGTTGGAATGACAGTAAATAGAGTCAGCCATACAGAGGTTGGGCAATTTTTTATGTATAGAGCTGGACAATGAACAAGGTACAATGAATGACACATAAGGGAGAGGAAATATCAGAATGTAGTTCAGGTAGGAAACATCAGGATGAGGATGAATTAAGACGGTGGTGTAGCTGAATGCCAGGCTGGCCCACAGGAGAAAAAAAACCCAGGCATCATTCAGCTGTGTGGCTGGTATTATGGACTGGTTGCTTCCCTGGTGACTCAGAAAGCAGAGTTTACTAGTCATGAAAATACAAATATCATGCCAGAAGGTGATATACATTGCTAAGGCAGGCATTCAGTTTCCAATACACTTTAGTAGCCACCAGCTTCCACAAATGATGTAGGAACCAGGACAAACCTCCCAGACCACATTAAGAAGAGGATCCTCTGCCCCTCATCCAGAGAAATGGCCACAGACATCACCAATGATCCTTTCAGGTTATCTTCAGCAATAGAACCATTATCTACCTGTTGAAAAACAGCTCTGTTAACACGTCACCCAGAACTACAGGCAGCAACCAACACAGAATGAGATAAACATGGCCTCTCCTCCATACCTTTTACACTTGTCCTGCAGAAGGATGAGACATTGGGAAAAAAATATTACACACATATGCTGGAATTGCAATCACAGGTATACTGTGGATAGCAACAGTCATCACACACAGATCACTTCTGGGAAAATTGTTCAACCCCTCTGTGATACCCAATCAATTTAAGATATCTCTCCTTCACTGCAAGAGAACAAACAATGCACTCCTAAGTATATATGTAAAGCAGATAATGTAACAGAAGACAATTGTAATTAGAAAAAAAATGTTTACCATACTAACCTCTGCCTCCCATTGCCAAAGCAGTTTATGGTGGTACCACCGCAGATGACATTAGCATTGCTGACACCGCTCACAAGAATGGGGGTACTCACTATACTGGCAAACTCATGCCAAGTATTCATTTTCTGGAAAGCTCCATCATACTGCCCCAGCAGGGACTCCTTATACTCTCTGGGAAAGAAGAGCAAGAAAATCTTGCTGCCTGTGCCATACAGATTTACTATTCTGCTCTACCCAATACTTGATATAGACATGATATGCCTGTTAAGCAAAGTGATAGCCACATGCTAATGGTTGCACGTTTGCAGATTTCATGTTGCACAACACAGCAGTGCAGTGGAGTGCTGAACTGCAGCATTTATTTTGAATGGATATAATGCTACAATGTGGTACTTCGGGAGTATACATGTTGTGTACACAAGCATACTAGTTGCATGCTTTGTGCCCACCATGGTATGCACAACTACTGGTGAGAGTATGTGGGTAATGCAATGTTCTGTGGTAGATATTCATAAACAATAATACTAAGTAGCTTGATTTGTACAACTGCCACACAGACTGACATTTAATAGCATTATATAAAGCATCAGCACTATGTTGTTCATCAACAATGGAATGCAGGAATTTCAGTTACGATTTTACAGGCTATTTTAGGCTTGAGATTTACAAAGTAAAGGAAGGAGTCCTGCCTGCTGAAGAACCTCAGCAAGAACAATTAACTTCTTGTCAGGTGCCAGCCACATTGAAACAGACTTTTTGCTGAATGGTGGTATGCCTGTAGTTGTGAGGGTATCTACAATTTCAATGAAAACCTTGGGAAGTCATGCCCCAGAAGGGTTTGGGGTTCTTGGGTTACAGGTTGAGACATGGCTGCAGTATGTAATTGAGGGTGGCAGTGACCAGCAGTATGAACAAATAAGTTAATGGAGCATAAAATGGGGGTGATGACTTCAGCACAGAAATGGGGGTGCGCTTCACCATAGCAATAACTGTAGCTAAAAAGCAAGTACATAAAGGGGGCTTTGATAATAGGAATGGACATCCAACAGAAAGCATACACACCAGTTACAAACAGTCTCCACCCACAACAAACATACACTCCCACTGACAGACATGTTCAAAGGATAATAGGAAGTTACTAGGCTAATAGCCCTAGGGACCTTACAAGCCTAGCCAAGTTATACCCTTATTTCCATGATCAGCACCTATTGCCCCTGTCTAAGAGGGACATGGGTGGAATCCCTGTCTGAATTTGTGGTTACCCATCCAATTGCTCAGAATGCATTTGAAGAGGACTAATGAGGTGCTCTGTTTGACATGAAGTGTGAATCTGTTCCAAAGGTATGGTAACCTCTGTGAGACAAATCTGTCCCTCCAGCAAGTTCTATTAATGTCACATATCAGGTTAAGTCTTTAGAGTGAGTAACCCATGTACCATTTGACTTGCAGATATGTAGCATTTCCAATAACACAGGGTCAGGGATTGACTTATATGCAAGGCAAAGATCACCTCTGAGTAGTCTGTATGAAATAGAATAAGGTGATAGTGATTTCAGATGATGTACATAGGACAGATGCCGAAGACCTTGAGTTTTTCTTGTGAGGAATCTTTGTGGGCTCACCAAAAGGGGTGTTGTATTCAATTATTGGCCTGAAGTGGGAAGATTACAGGGAGGTTATAACCTCTTTTTTTCTGGAGGCAATGCCCTTTCTTATGAAATGAGCAATATAGGATGTTCTTCTTACCACTGTGGAGACATAACGATCAAAGATTGCTGTCAGCCTATGTGCCAAGGTCTCTCACCACAGAGTGCATACTTAGGGTGTTGCTATTGATGTGGCAGTTAGCAGGAACATCACTCTTACTGAAAGGGATGATAATACATTTTTTTTTTGCACTGAGTTTACGGCCATGACTTTGGCACCTATCATTTGTTTAAGACTCTCTTGTAGGATGTTGACATTGTTTAGAGATTCCATGACTGCTTCCAGTTTGCAGTCATCAGCAAACTTTGTCAGCCACATACCTTTAGATTTTGCTTGTACTTTGGAGAAATAAATTCCAAACAGTAGAGGTCCCAAGACTGATTCTAGTGGAACACCATTGGTTACAGATCTGCTTTTGGAGGTGGATTCCTCTATTTTGACTATATTGGTTCTATCAGTGAGCCATTTAGGGAAACATCTAATGATATAAGGGTCGATACCTAGCTGGGTGAGTTTGTTAATGATGCTTGAGTGGGGGATAGCATCTAAAGCCTTGGCTAAGTCTATGTAGGCTGTATGCACAGATTTCCCCTCGTCCAGGGCCTTGGTGACTGTCTCGAAGAAGTCCACCAGGTTTAACAAGCATGATCTCCATTTGACAAATCCAAACTGAGTAGGGTCAAGTGTTTGGAGATTACCTATATTTTTGTTGATAAGATCCATGATGATTTGCTCCATGGCCTTGCAGATAAGGCTAGTCAGACTAATTGGTGTATAATTCCTGAGGTCTGTGTAAGCACCACTTTTGTGCAAGGGGATAACAATGGTTGTTTTCCATTCAGCTGGTATGAAGCTGGTGCTTAGACTATGACTGAAAAGAGTACCCAGGAGTGTTGCTAATTCTTGGAGCCGATTTAGGATGCAGCTAGGATGCTATCAGTTCACATATGTGCTGTGTTTTTGGCCTTACAGAGGGCATTTATGACCTGATCTTTAGAAATACAGGGTAGGGGCAGGTGGTAGAGATGTCATTGGGTACATGTGGCAGGGACAGGGGAGTGAAGTTTTCATAGAACCTGTCAGCCAACAGATTAGCTATATCCATAGGCTCAATATATGTGGCATCTTTAACTACCAGTTCAGCACAAAGCTGGGCCTTTCCTTTTAGGTTACTGATGTAATTAAAGAACACCATATGGTTGTCCTTAGTTGAGGAGCTAATTTGGATTTGCAGTTTGCTTTGAAGGACTTCATAAGAAGTCTTATTTGCTTGTTTAAGCTGAGGAAGGAGTGTTTCCAGTTTAGGGATTGCTCCTTCTTACACTTAGACAGCAATTTCTTCCTTTTATTGTAAAGCCTGTTAATGGCAGTTGCCCACCAAGCAGGTTTGCTCTTCCTTGAGGAGCTTATTTTGCTCCTGTCAGATATGGCCAAGTCAATGCAATTATACTGGTGTTTGTATAAAGCATTGATATAGAACTCGGCATAGAATGAGACTAATTTGTTGTCAGATCTCATCAGAGAAGACCTCAGAGTGGGGGTATTAAAGTGGTCCTCCATATTAGTAAGCACCAGATCCGGGATGTTTTAGCACCCCTTGTGGGGGTGTCAACCAGTTGGTCCAGGGCACTGATGTTAAGGAAGTCAATGAACCTTTGGGCAAGTGAGTTTGAGCATGAGTAATTTACCCAGTCAATGGATGGGTAGTTAAAATCACTGAAAACCATGGTGTTGAGATGTATCTTGATAGACACATGTAGATCCAAATAGGCAGAGTGGGTGTCCTGATTCATGGAGGGGTTCCTGTAGCTGACAATGACATCTATAGGTGTCCTGACAACAGTTAATTGCACTTAAAGTATCTCCAGGGAATCATTCTGTTTAACCAATCTGGAGGTGTATTTATCTTTAATGAATATTGATATACCAACTCCTTTAGATTTCACACCTTCAGTTTGTGGTCTGAACGTGTGGAAGGAGGTTTAACACAGTATGGATGGGGTGCTCTCCACAGACTTGAACCAGGGCTTCATGACTGAACAAATGTCTGTCTTCCAAGGTGAGGACTGCTTCCACTGAATGTAGATTCATGTTATGACTCCTAGCATTTAGCAGCATAACCTTGAGATTGTTTTTAGATAGAGTTTTACACAGGGAATTTTGTCCTTGAGGCACTGCCTAAAAAAAGCACTGTGGGGGTGGCAATAGCCTTAGCCAGTAGCTGAAATCCTAGAGGTGGCAGATGAAGACCATTTCTGGCAAAACATCAAGGTCTGTTGATCATGCCATCCCAGGCTGACAGATACTGTGTCCCCTTAGAATGATGTCAGAAACTAAGCCAATTATTGAAGTAAATCATTTTCTGTTTGTATTGAGGCATCATCCTAGGTGAAGTTAAAATGCTGCTTAAGGCTAAGGACATACCTGTCTGAGACAAACCGTCTGAGAGCTCAATCATGTCTCTCTTCACATAGTCCAGAGAGGTACATCTCAAATCATTTACACCAACATGGATTATGACAGAGTCAAAACAGTACCTGTTGTTGAGAGACTTGAGGGCATGTGCAATATGGTGTATCCTGGCACGACAGAGAGCTGACCATGACCTTTTCCTTATCCAGCCTAGTGTATATGTTTTGTTGTATATGTACTGGCATGCCCACCCAAAATAGGCAATGCCTAGAAAAGTTCACCCCCAGAAAAAAAAAAATATCTGCTGCAGACCCTCCCAATATAAGGCATGTGCATACTGGGCAGAGGTGTAATGTCCCCCTCATTCCTGGTTGTAAACGGCACACTTAACTGAGGTCCCTTACAGCTCCCCGTCCATTTTGAAATGACCAACATCTCTCTTGTCAGTGAGCTTGTGGTATGCTTGGTACTGTTTGTATCATCAATCCTCCATTAGAGTAGATGCCACTGGCTCTAATGAGAGACATCAACACATGCTGACAAGCTATAACTGATAGACCAAGTATATTCCCTCAAATACAGCACTGTTCTCTGTGCAGAAGAACTGTATATGCACTGTAGTGCAGCATACCTATTTTCTGCTGGTCCACTATTTTTGATATTGTCTTTCACATAAACTGTCTCCTTTTGCATTGTGTTTCTTATTTCCATGTCATTATGCATTTATTAGCATACACTGCATATTGTCATTTTTCCCTTTTACAAATTATAGTTGTGTAAGTAAACATGCCATAACAGTAGATGTTCAAGTTATCACTGCTGCAGTAGCCTTAGTAATATGGATTGTATCCTGCCAAGGATATAACAGTCGGTAGCTTCCAAAGCTTTAGGGCACCTTCCACACACCCAAACAATTAGTTAGCTTGAGATGAACTGACTAAAAAAGACAGGTTTGGGTGCCACACCCCTCATATCTTTCATGCCAGCAGAGAAATAGAAGCTGAGCCCTGAAAGGACAGTGCTAGGAACAATAACAAGTATTCACACCCTGCCATAAACAACACACCAAGAAACAAGGGTGATGCAGGGAAGGAGAAGCTACTGCAGCAGTAATCATTCAAACATCTATTGTTATGGTAAGTTTACTTACACAGCTATAATATGTTCATCATATTGATCACTGCTGCAGTAGCATTATCTATATGAGTAGATTACCAAAGCTATCTGCATCTGGGAGGTAGAAGTGAAGGGTCCAGGAGCCTCTGAAGAATGATACTAGCAAAGTTTCATCTAGGCCTATAAAAAGAATCAACCTTGTAATGCCTTGAAAATGTATGTATAATGGACCAAGTTGCTGCTTGTAGAATAATTCTTGAATCCAACCCTTTCTAAAAAGCCATATATAAAGCCAAGGTCCTGCTACAGTGGAGCTTGATCTTGTCTTAAATAGTTTTGCTGTTGTGAGTTTATCAAAATCCAATAGCCTGAGACAACCATTTGGAAACAGTCTGGTTTGACACAGGTTGTACCTTCATCTTACCTTCACAAGAAATGAACAACTGATCTGAAGATTGGAAAGATTTAGTTCTGTCAAGATAGTATCTGAGTTGTCCATGGACATCCAAGGTATGAAGCATCCATTTTCACTCATTTTTAGGTTCAGGAAAGAAAACTGTAAAATGTATAGTTTGGCATAAAGTAAAACTTAGATACCACTTTAGGCACAAAAGAAGAATGGATTAGTACACAAAGAAACCCTGTGTCTATGGAAAATGAGACAGGGTTGACATCATAAGAGCTTGCAACTCAGATACTCTTCCTGCAAAGGTCCAAGCAATCAGTAGAAGTTTTCTGTGTTAAAAACCTCAAGTTAGACTGATTAGCTGGTTCAAATGGAGTTAGACTTAGCTTCTCTAACATAAAATTTAACTCTCAAGGAGGGGCCACCAGTATTCTTGGAGGTCATTTATGCAAACCCTTTCAAAAACACTTGTCATGAGAATGCATTGAAAGAGGATGATCCATGGGAAGACATGCTGAAATGACCAATAAATTAATCTTGATGGAGGAGTAAGAAAGGCTCTTAAATAGTAACTAATACAAATATTATAAAATCAGAGTTCAATTATTCCTGAATGGGTGATGGTTATAATTATGACACCAACTAAAAAATCTTTTCTGTTAGCTAATATATGATTTTTCTAGTAGCAGGCTTTGTTGCATATTCTTGCTGCACATCTTCAGTAAGCAGGTACCCAAAGGGAATTACGACCCCATCATACAGGCAGTCAGTTGAAGGTGATTAGGACTGGAGTATATCATGCACCCTTGATCTTGTCTGAGTACATTAATTCTGTGAGGAAGTTTGTAGTAATTGCCCCTTGGACATTTCCAAAACAAGGGAGAACCACTATTGCCTCTGCCAGAAGGAACTCACTATGTTGATCTTGGGGGAATTCCTTCTGAATCTTTAAAAAGTACCATGGTTATCAGTGGAAAGGGTGAAAATGCATACAGACACATTCTTGTCCAAGGAAAGGGAAAGGAATCCGTCTTGCAGGCCTTCTTGTAATTAGCCCTGGGGCAGAATCTTGCAGGCTGATTGTTCAGAAAAGAGTAAAAAATGTCTACTTGGGGAAAATCTCACAGGTGGATCAAATATTTGAAGACCTCCTGAACTGATTTCCATTTGTGATGGCCTGAACCTGTCCTGCTCAGTTGTCTGACACACAATTTTGATTTCAGGGAATGAAGAATGCCCATTGATTTAGACTGTGGTGTGAAGCTATACCCCAAGTTAACATGGTTAACCTGGAAAGGTACAACCTGCTCACCCCTTGTTTGTTAATCTACCACTTGACTGAGGTATTGTCTGTAACAATTTGAAGTGGTCCTGGGGAACAAAGTTGATTCAGAGAATTGAATGACTTATCAGGGCAAGCATTGCTTTCATATTTATGTGCTTGCATCTGTTTTTGGTATCTCACACACTTTGCATTATTTTCTCTTCCGAAACTGCTTCCTAAGCAAAGTCTGAGGTATCTGTGGTGAATGACAGCTTTGGAGCAGGGAGGGAGAAGGGGAGTCCTGGATTTAGGCATATTTGCAGTCTCCATCAAGTGATTTATCTTCTGACAGATGCCAGCAATGGATTTTGAAAAGGCAAAGGGAGTTGGTGCTTAAACCACAGAAGACTTCAGATACCATTTTATCATTCTCATGTGGCGTCTTGCCAGAGTTATCACAAGAATCATATATACCGTGAGACCCAAAATCTTGAGCTATTCCCTTGCAGAGACCAAAGTATGAATGAAAAACCTTAGGAATATGTCTAGGTATATATTTAATTATTTATTTTTTCCTGTGGAAGACAAGCAGATTGAACCTAGGTGTATAGTTTTCACCCAGGAAACACAATTCAGTGTGAAGAAGTCAAAAAAGACTTTTGAATGAAATTTGACATTGTGTAAGAGATCTCTCACCCAAGAGACAAAATTCCTATCACTTTAATTGACTCTGCAAAGAAAAGCAATTGCCCAAATATGGAAAAATGTGGATACTCTGTAGCATACAATGAGCTACAATTGGAGCAAGACACTTTGTGAACACTTTTGGTGCAGTGAATAGTCCAAATGTTAAACAGAGCAAATAAAGTGATCCAGACATACAGAACCTTAAAAACTGAATTCTGGATGAACATGGATATGATGATTAGTATCTTTTAAATCAAGGTTTACCAGGAAACATAAATGAGGCAGAAGAGGTAACAGGTTTTGTCCTGACAGCATTTTGAACTTGGGTCCTATTGCAAACAAGTTTGGGAAAGAAAGCTCTAGAGCTTGTGTTCAAGCATTTTCTTTCTTTGGCACTAAAACATCCTTGAATTAAAACATTTCCCAACATGGGAAGGAGAATCTGATTCTATGACTTCCTCAGACAGCATATGGTCAAGGGAAATAAAGGAGTCTTGTCTGGTGGATGAGGAATTACCCTCTGAAAAGGAGGGATTTCCTCCCACTCCCACCTGTAACCTTGATGAATGAGATTCAGACCCCATTTGCCTGAGACTATCTGCTACCAAAGAGAAAAGTGGAGATTCAGACTTTCTGGGAGGCAAAAGGGACAGTCAGGGTAGGAAGAGGGACAAAGTCCTTTTTAAGCTTAGCCATGCATCCCAAATCTCTGACAAGTTCTGACAACCTTGATAAGTGTAAGCATGGGCCTGGGAGATGAACCATTTACAGGTTACTTGTAACTATTAGAGACATAGGTACCAAACCAAGGATGAATTTCCAGTTTTCCAGTTTCCAGTTACCCATCCAACTGTCCAAGATGCACTTGAACTGGGTTATGGAGGAACTCTGCTTGACATGGATGGGGTCCTGTTCTATAGACGGGGTAGTCTCTGGGATAGATACCTATCTCTCCAGTAGGTCTTATTTATATCACAGCAAGGTTTAACTTTTTAGAATGGGTAATTCTGGTACTGTTTGTTTTGTGAATATGCAGGAGGTCCATCAGAGTGGGGTCGGACAATGTCCTCTATGCCAGGCATAGGTCTCCCCTCAAAAGGCTGAAGGAGACAGAATACCGGGATGGGGCCTTGAGGCAGTCTGCATAGGACATATTACTTATGCCCTGTGTTCCTTTAGTGAGGATCCTCTGTGGACATTTCAGTTGTTGGAAATCCCTGGTTACGTACATACCAAAGGGCACATTGTACTTAATGATAGGTCTGATGAATGCCGAATATTGTGGAACAATTACTTCATTGGACTTAGATGCCATACCTTTGTTTATAGGTTGCACAAGGTAGAATGATTTCCTCACCACTGTAGACACGTGATGATCAAATGCTGGATTACTATCTATGTGTGTCTTTAAGTTGCTGACTACTGGGTCACCTCTAAGGGGTGTGCTGTCATTATGATAGTTACCAGGGATGGATGACTTCCCAAAGTATAATTAGTTTTAGTCAATGGCTCTGACACCAGTTATTTGTCTATGTAAGCCCCTCCTGGAGAACATTTGTGTCAGTGTGAGATTCAATGACAGTTCCTAATTTGCAATTATCTGCAAATTTAGTCAGGCAGTGACCACTGACACTGACCTTGACTTCTGAGAAGTAAATGCCAAAAAGGAGCAGTCCAAGGACTGATCCCTGAGGAACTCCACTTGTGACTGGCCTCTTTGTAGAGGTGGACTCCCCAATTCTAACTTCCTGGGTCCTGTCTGTGAACCAATTGACAATCCACTCGGTGACATACAGGTTTGTACCCAACCTCTTGAGTTTGTCAACAATGCCTGAGTGGGATATTGTGTCAAATGCCTTGACCAGGTCAAGGTAGGCAGTGTAAATGATTTTGCCCTCATCCACTGCTTTGTGGCCTTCTCAAAGAAATCCAATGGGTTGAGTAGGCATGATCTGCCCTTGATTAAACCAAACTGGGTTGGGGCCAGTGTCAGGAGGTTTACTATGTCTCTGTTGATCATCTCCATTATAATTCTTTCCATGGCTGTACATATAAAACTAGTGAGACTATGGTCTTTAGATGTCTCACCTTTGTGCAGAGGGATGACTGTTGCCTTTCTCCATTAATGAGGCACAAAGCCTGTTTGGAGGCTACAGTTAAGTAGTAATTCGAGATGCCCTGATAGGTCATGTTTCATGCTATTTACAAGGCATCCAGGGATATTGCCTGGGCCCATTGATGCAGTGTTATTGGTCTTAGAGAGAGCATTAAAGACCTGTTCCCTAGTAATAGTAGGGGGAGTTATATTTGATGATATTTCCAGAGAGAAGTTTGAGGGGGAGAGAGGAGTAAAGTTAGAGCTGAATTTATCGGCCAGAAGGTTTGCTATATCTTCTGGTTCAGTATAGGTGGCTCCATTTACAATGAGCTCTGCACACAATTGTGTATTGCCTTTTAGGTTGCGGACATAGGTAAAGAATGCTTTGTGGTTGTCCTTGGTCTGGGAGGCCAAACATACCTCAAATTTGGCTTTGGTAGACTTTATTTGTCCTCTGAGTTGTTTGTTTAGCTTGATGACAGTGTGTTTATCCTTCTGGATGCTGCACCTCCTAATTTTTGCCATGATTTTCTTCTTCCTGTTATACATCAAATTGATTTTGCATTTCCATTATGGTGGCTTGTTTTCTGAGTTAGTTCTGTACTTCATCCTGGTGGATACAGCTGCCTCTGTGCAGCTATTAACTTGCTTGCATAGGGGTTCTCTGAACAGTTCTGCATAGGCAGAAATGTTCTCAGGGTTTATAGGAGCTTGAAATGTTGCCAGGTTCTCACTTAATAGCAGGAGGTTAGCCTTTGAATAGTTCCTGAAGATTCCTGGTTGAGCTGGGGGTCCAGGTTTTATTTTTACTTCAAAGGAGACAATTTTGTGGTCTGACTTTACCAGGGAAGGCTTTACTGTAGGGGGTATGCAGCACTCTCCCATATTAGTGAAAACCAGATCCAGTATGGTTGCACCCCTGGTTGTTGTATTGACTATCTGGTCAAGGGAGTTTGTATTTACAGAATCCAGGAATCTCTGTGCATATACGTTTTATGTCATACAGAATTCCCAGTTAATAGCTGGGTAATTAAAGTCACCCATGAATATGGTATTGGGTTGGATGGTTAGTGTTTCTAATAAGTTTAAATGCATGGTATGGGTTTCCTGGTTCATAGAGGGGGACCTATAGCTTGCAAGGAAGTGGTAGTGGATTTTACATATGGTGATTTGAACATGGAGCAGCGCAAGTGCATTGTCCTGTTTGACCAGTCTTGAAGTATATATATATATTTTATGTAAACAGAGATACTTCCACCTTTAGTCCCTGCCTGTGAAGTAGCTGGTCTAATTGTGTGGAAGGCATTATAACCTTGCAGTATTGGTGTGCTCTCCATAGCTTTAAACCACATCTCACAGACTACAAAGACATCAGCATTCTCTAGGGTAAAGAGAACCTCCAGGGAGTGTAGTTTTTGTCTAGGCTCCTAGCACTGAGCAGGAATAGCTTTGGATATTCTTGGTTTTGACTTGCTATGTTAGAAGTACTTTCAGTTTGGAATTGCCTAAAAATGGCACTATGGGGGAAGATGATGTTTTAGCTAGTATTTGAAAGCCTAGAGGGGAGAGTTGCAGACCATCCCTAGCAAATATTGCACATCCCTTCAAATGACAACAAAAACTAAGCCACTTAATAAAGTCAATCATCTTTTGTTCATATTGTGGCATCATCCTTGGAGAAGGTAAAATAATACTCAATGCTAGGTGCATACCAGCCTGAGACACATATTCCGAGAGCTCTATGATGTCTCTCTCAGGTGATTTACTCCCACATGGACTATGACTGAGTCATATTGGTAATGTGGTCCAATGGCCTGAGTGCATGCATAATGTGGTGGATCCTAGCCTCTGATAAGCAACTGATCGTAACTTTCTAGTAGATAGTGGAGAAATTTCAATTGTGCTTTTACAGGAAAAATGTCACTCGAGGTGTCTAAGTCTGTACAGAGCACTGCCAATCATTTGAGGGGAAACTAACATGTAGACCCTGAAAATTTAGGGATGAAGTATTTAGGCAGATAATCTGATGTTAGAAACAAATCAAGCAGTACTTACTGAAACCAAATAATTAGCTTATCAACAAAGATGAAAAAAGGGGAGGTGCATGAATGGCTACTGCCTAGCTACTACTAGTGCTAGTATCACCACAGCTTCACTCTGTTGGGATACAATACTCCTTTGCTTCTTCTCTCACCAGAAGCAACATGTTAGCAACAATCCCAAGAATTGAAACAAGTCACAGCTGTTTGGTGATTCACAGACTTGTCCCAGATGATGCAAGGGTCTGTAAGCTTGTAGCCTTTTTCTGGTAGATGCTTTAAATACCAACCAGACCAATCAAGTATGTGATGCACAGACACTCACTCTCCAACCAAAAACAGTCAGAAATCAATGCACTCTGCTCCTACTCTCACCAGGATCAGAATATAAGCACAGATCCCATGCTGTGACCTATAAAGCAGTTATTAGGCTTTCTTCTCCAGGAAATAATGCCACTGTACTCCTCTCACCAAGAGAAAACAGAAGCACTAATCCAAAGAGCACTTCTGAGAGGCAGAATGTGGGCTCTCCAATGACTGGTGGTCTTGTAATAGATGCTTAAAGGTAAGATGGAAAAAATGGTTTATCCTAAACACTGTAGTGTGCACTAAGCAGTTAGATATGAAAGCGGGTAACTTAACTTTTAGCTGTACAAAAAGTTAAGCTTTAGTGGAGAGCCACTATTTTTAAAAGAGCAAGATAGATTGAAAGGTGGTGGGCACTTTTGTATTCTGGTAATATGGAATACATTAGGATGGCCATTAAATTTAAATAGATGAAGGGGAGTGATTTCACAAAATTATAATTTTGTGCTTACTCACACCAGCCAGTAAAAGCAGAGAGGAAACAAGATCTACTGCCAAATTAACATAAGGGGCAAGCAACAAGAAAGACATTAGTCTTTAAGAACACAACAGTAATAGGGTGGGAGATTGGAAAAAATTCTGTCTGGCTCTTAAGAGACATAGTCACAACAAATATAGTACTCCACCAAAAAAAAAACAAAGTTCCGTGTAGACAGACCAAAGTTAATTTAATCACAAAAATAAAAACAATTTCAACAGAATAAGCGCTTTCGTCTGCCCAATGCAGACTTCATCAGAATACTGAATGCAAGGTGCCTCTGATTTTTATACAGTTTTTTTTAAAGTTTAATTGGTAAATGAATAGCTAATTGAACCTAAGAATTAGGTAGCAATTACACAATTTAGACAATTTCATATGAGTTTAAAGACAAACACTATAAATAAATAGGTTGTGTACCATGTAAGGTAGTTTGGTTTTAAAATAACACGTAAAATACCCTTTGAAATACATCTTAAAGTGCATATGTGCCTAAACAATTAATGTAATCTAAATCAATTTTAGTTAAGAGACATAGCTGAGGTCTCTTTTCAAGTTTTAATGTGCAGTTAAAATCAGAATACAAATAAAACACAGTGTAAAGAAAACAAATCACAGTATACAAAATAGAAAAATGCAATAAAATAATACAAAATACAAGAAATAAAAAGCAATCTAGCCTTTCCCTCACAGCAAGCTGTGGCAGAGTCTGAGTGAGCCTTTCCAGTAAAGCATTGACTTTTTTAGACTGTCTTAGTTTTTTGGGGGGAGGGGTTCTTGAATTCTTTTTCGATGCCCTTTCCTGCCTTTTCTTCTTTTGTTAAATATCTGTTTACCAGCATTTTGTTGAGACTGTTTTTTTTTTTTTTTTGTCAATAATCTTCCCATTCTTGATAGAAAGAGAAGGATTGTAATTGACTAAATAATTTACAAAAGTAGGAATAACTAAAGCTATAGCTGCTGGGTCATATTTGGAAAATGAGTATAAAAACTTAAAAGAGAGAGGAATTATATAAATTCTATTTGCCTTTTAAGGGGCAGCAGGGTATCAGGAAAATTGTAGGCAGTAACATACACATCCTCTAAATCTGATAAAACCGCAGGAATGGGTGAATATTCTGGAAAAAGCTTTTGCAACAGCTCGTAATATTTTCTGAGAGACTGAGAAATCTGATTGCTCTCCCGTTGAAAACACTATCACATTCTGGAAATAGTGTCAGTAAAAGAGAAACTTCCACAGAGAGAATCAGAAATTGAGGTCTCCTCCGAGTCTCAGACTAAAAAATTAGGAGAAAACCCTTGATATGTCCCTTCATCTTTCTATCCAGATTCAGAGTCTTGAATCTCTTCAGGAAAAAAGTTGTCTGTCTTTCTTTGATTAGAAACCACCTTATAGAAAGTATTAATTGACAGAATTAAACCCTTAGACAGACCAAGACCTAATAATCTACTCCATTCTAAGGAAACTTGAGGAGGAGTACATATATGTTCAATTTTCTGTTAATGTTTGTCAGGGAAAATGAGACCAAAAGTATTATTAATGGCAGCAGCCACTTCCTCAGGGATGGACACTACACTGTCTCCAAACAGGGTAGTTTTCTCTGTTCAGTCTCCTAGGGACAACAGGAGTGGCTTCATCTTTCCCACTGAGGGAACCCACAACAGCTACAGAGGACATGGCTATCTCTCAGGCCATAGTGGTTGTAGGTGCTTCACCATGGTGATACGAGTTAAAAGATGTGGCTGGAAGAAGACTAACTGTTGGATGAGTAGTTTGCTCCATGTTCAAGATGAAAATGGTTTGCCTCTTTCCTGAGGAAAACAAGCAAGAGCTGGTAAAAATGCAAAGCCTTTAAAAATTAAATGTTCCCACAAAAACACAGTAAAAAGAACTTCAAAATACTTTGTCATCCCCAAAAAGTAAAATAAAAACAATTTCTCCACAGGATAAAAAGTTTTTATTTACTTTTAAAAACTTTTAAACCTACAGGAAAAAAGTGCACTCCCATTTAAAAGTACAGTTAAGTCTCATGGCAGTCCATTAAAACACAAACACCTAGCTTAAAAATAACTTTCGTGAACAGGAATGTACAATAAAGCAACATGTTTTTTAATGTGGACCAAAGCCCAAAGGGAACTTATCTTCCCTAGCAAAGGAACAGCACATGCTGACAGACAATGCTTGAAAAACTTCAGAGGAGCCATCTCAAACCTATTGTATGTCAGCTCAGCTCAAGCTGACTGACAAGTTGGTTGTGTGGAAGGTGCCATCAAGCTTAGAAAGCTGGCCAGTTGTTACATCCTTGGAAAGATATAACCCTATATCTAAGGCTACTACTGCAGTGATCAGTATGATGATCATCTGCAGTACCTGGGTTTTAGAATCACCAACATACTGTGCAACTGTTGCTTCCTGAACCAATCTGTGCTACCCATAAGTCCAATGTATATATTACATATTACAAATAACTTCTTTATCTTATCCCTCATGGTGATTAAGCACCACAGGTTCAGTTATTTTTATTAAATTCTACAATGTAATAATGGTATTCAAGATGTTCTACTAAATATTTGTTTTCATTTACCAACATAAACTTCCCCGCTTACTCATAATTCTACCTAACGTTTTTAAAGGGAATGCAAGTATATGTGGATATTGAATTGCAAATCTGAATTTACTGTATTACTCTGTTCCATTTTATCATTCTACTGGTTATTTGACAAAAATACCATGCTGAGCATTGATTGTTTTCAGTTATTGCCACTGCAATTAACTTCCAATGTAGCATATAACTAGAAAAATGCAATTTGAATCTGCTTTGAACACTGATATGAGCCTCTGTAACACTGCCCAGTTCAAAGCAAAAGATTTTCAGTAGACTATACAAGCATATTCAACTAGAAGGCTTTTAGTTCAGCAGGGGAGAGCTATAAATTAGACACAAGTTATTTGATTATTGGCTTCTGTTGCATAATTTTGCTTGTTTTTAAAAAGGCTGAAAATCAGACACTTGGGAAAATGGTTGTAAACTGCTGTGAGTGTCCTAATGAAATATCATCACTGACAGACTTCGTGCTCGCATGTTTAGGACAAAACAACAAAGCTAGTGTCACAAACACAAAAAAAAACACTGATGTACACTCCGGTATTTGTGTTTGAATAATTTTCACTTTTAAACATAATTAAGCTGCTTTAAGAGCAATGAGAGACGTGAGTATCTCTACAAATGTTAAAGTTTCATAGATTTTAAAACAACAGTGTTCATTCAGTTAAATCCAAAATGCAAAATGCAATACCAACACAGTAGCAAGATTATAAATTTTCAGCATTGTAATCAGCCTGTCCCCGGACCGAGAATATTATATATTGTAAGCATAACTTGGGTTTTAAAAAGTGCGCTGAATAACTTAATTGCAAGTACATAAATATGCACGCATCCCTGTGTTTGTGTGAATTTTTAAATTCTGATTAGGAAATATGATTTATTTATGGCTTAATATGGAGAACAGTAACTGCCATATTGCTGAAGAGAAAACTGTTCAGAAAGTAAAAGCTTGAGAAGAGAAAGCTGTTTGGTGTGTGAAAAATGAGAAAATCATGACTGGCATTCATGAATGGCTAAATGTCATTCTAACCCTGTTTGTTTGACAAACAGGGACAAGTGAGCTCTTTAGAATTCAATAAACAGCAATACAAGCTGTGGCTTAAATATGCTAATAAGAAAATAAAGAACTGAAGTGCATGCTAATGAAGCAAATAGTCATGGCAGAATGATTCAGAAACATGTAAATTGAGTGCCTACATGTTGTGCTAACTTTAATTCAGAATTACAAGACATGCTGGAATATAAGCTGCAGCCATTATGTGCAACAAACTCTAATGCAAAGGGTTGCAGTTTCTACCAGACTTCATCTTAGAAGACATAGGGTGTTTAGACCACCTTTGACCTACCATGGACTACATGAAATAGAAATACTGGATCACAACAATGTAGACAGTGATACTAAATAGTGAACATCTGCTGTCCTCACCTGAGGTCCCACAAGAATCATGGACAACCCATCCCAATGGAAACCAAGATATGCATAACATTATGGATACTAACTACAGGGACCTTTTGGAAACCCACAGTGGACACTGTGGGGGTGTCACAGACCTCTGTCTCAAGAATGCTCCATTAATTTCTCAATACAATGCTGCAACAAGAGGAGAAGCATACTGGGCTTGCATGTACCCCACAGCTGACAGCTACTGTCATGCAGCATTTCTATACAAAAGTACATGTCCTGAGGTACTGGGGCCATAGACTTCACTCATAATGAAATCAAAGCTCTACCTGGTGAACTATGAATGAGGTATATAAACAGGGAATGCAATCACTCCACAAGTATAATTTGTATGCAGATAACGTGGGCAGTTTTCATGAATTCCACATTTGGGGCACTTGTGACCTTTACCTAAAGTTTTCAAAGGGGAGGGGAGGGGGGTATTCCACAAGGACAGACATACAGTGGGGATGCAGGATATTCAGTGAATCCTTAACTCATGACTACTGTGAGAAACCCACACAACCCCACTGAACAAGGTTGCAACAATGCACACAAAAGGAAATGTTATATAGTTTGTATTTGTCCTGCTCAAGTCACATTTCTGATGCCCAGAAACTTCTGGAGGTGGCCTGCTTTATGTCCCTGCCACCTCTGCCAAAATACTGACTGTCTGTGCCATCTTACTTAAAATCATGCGCAAGGAACAGATGCAGCAGGTACTCTAGGACAGAGAATATAGCCCCCAGGAAAACTGGCAGGACCAGTAGACACAGATGAGTGGTCAGTTCAGGAATCGACAGCTAGCAATGATCATGGCAGCCATAGGCATGCCCAATTTGCTAATGGCATTGGCTAAGAGGCAGCAAATAGCACATGCACTCATCATGTAATTTAACAAGAAAGGAGCTCAGCACATATAAAACTGTAGCAGTGATGCATATCTACCTTTACTTACTTATGTGGGGGGGGGGGGTTGTGAGTATCAAACATAAGTTAACTCCAGACTACAATGTTTTTAGCAACAGTAAGATAGGTGAGTAATGAACCTGTAATGATCATATAAATGATTACCTTATATTTATGTGCTACACATCAATAATAGCAGACTGTTGTTCAGCCATACAGGAATGTCAACCATTAAATTGTGAGTGATATAGGCAACATATAAAGACCAGACCAACTATGAAGCTTTTAAATGTAACAAAAGTATTTTCCTTGCATAATTTTTCAACTTGTGAATCAAACCAAACCAGCCTTGTGTAAAATAATCCCAGAGGATGTAAAGCAGTGCCACCATCATCTGCATAGGTAGTTGATTGAGCATACCTATAGATTACCACAGGTACAAAAGTAAAGATAAGTAGTTAACATAAAAATGGGGAATTGCAATCCAACACTGCAAAAGAAAAAGTTATTAGCTCCCAAAACATGCTCAGCCTACTCACTTCTGTGAATCAGACATAAGTAACACAAGTCAGAACCCACAATAGGGATGAAGGCAATCACAATTGAACAAGGGGCTGTGGAAGCAATAACACATAAGTAATAGTACTGTAATACCATGACTGCTACTACTGCTACTACTATTGTATTACTGCTGCTACTGCTACAACAAATAATACTACTACTATTGTTATTATTACTACTATTACTAATGCTGCTGCTACTACTGTTACCTACTACTGTTGCTACTATCTACTACTTCCACTTCTGCTATTATTACCTACATCTGCTGCTGATACCTACTAGTACTGCTGCTACTACCTACTACTACTACTAATACTACTACTACCTACTACTGCTGGTATTATTACCTGCTACTGTTGCTACCTAGTAGTACTACTGCTACTACCTACTACTGTTGCTACTACCTACTACTGCTACTACTACTCCTACTACTGCTACTGTTGCCAGTGCTGCTGTTACTACTACTACTACAAGTATGAGCAGCACAACTATAATGCTGTTGAACTTAAGAACTTAAGCAGAATAAAACAAACTGTAATTCTAAATGTCTTGATGGAGACCAGAATTTGACTACATAATTATTACTATTTCACCCTATGCATCAGGCATCGGCTACCCTAAGTAATATAAATGTGTAAAGGGCAGAGCACAGTAAGCATCACTTGCATGTGGTAGTAGGTGGGCTACAGAATTGAAAGCCTGACACAAAAAAATGTGTGTGCCTGCATGGTCAGACTGAGTATGCACTGACAGAGTCAGTACATTCAGATGTAAAAAAGCCAACACTGAAGAATAATTCTGTGTGTGTCAGGTGTACTGTGTGTGGGTGTGCAGGAGCACAGCCAATCCCTTTGTGCTAGCACTAATCCCTGACATCCTGGACAGGTGTGAGCTGTGCATGGTAGATGATTCACTGCTGCCACCCTGCCCTCATGAATTACTTATGTTAGGAGTTGCATCGATAGTTCCCTGAGCCTGCGTAGAAGTCTGGCTGCTACTTGAATATAAACAATGTCAGGTGGATAAACTCTCACCATGACTGCATCCATGAAGATTTTGCTTACCATGTCTGAGTACGGATACCTCCACCATTAATGGAGCAGTGGAAGTAATACCAGTATGGGAACAGGATCTGGCAAAGCCATGGCCGTGATGGCTAACATCTGATCATGTACAGTCTGTCTGGATTGTTTATGCTGACCCTCCCCAGTCGATATTGCATAACAGACAAGGCACCAGCCAATGTGTCCTTCTTCTGGTCCAAGGAATCACACACATAGTTCATACAGTCTTGCATGTCACAATGCATGACATATAGTACCCTGACTATCTTTTTCAAGGCCCAAGAGGAATTTACAAATACCTCTACAAAGGTCGTGCGTATATGCTGGGTGGAAGATGCTGACATACAAACATTGGGGGGATAAGGATGCTTCCTCTGAGAACCTCTACAAAAACCCTGTGAGGTGCCTCACCCTCACCCTCACAAAGGCTACGGGGGGAATTCTGCAGTTCTGTAACTAGGGAAGCAACACTATCCTAATCTACTATGTCCCCTTCAACCTATCCAGTGTTAGATGGTTCCATGTCATGGGTATGCAAAGGCAGACAGACTATGTTCAGACTTTGGGGTGGGGATACAAATATTCCACATCAGACACACCCACTGTACCTCTAGACTATGGCTGTTCATCAGTGCCATCATCATCAGAGGCTACCTATCCTCTAACATCAGGTAGAAAGAACTCCACACTACTGGTGCCACCCTCACCTATGAGTACATCAGGAAGAAGAAAAACAGTAGAAAAACATATAAATGACCACAATATGCTACCTAAAGACTAAAGCAACAATAGATGCAAATGCCAATAAACAATACAGTAACGTATATTTGTAAATATATATAAATAAAGATAAATAACAACAACCCATACCACAAATAGACAGTCACAGAACCTCAACGCCTAAACATACAAAACTGATATTGATAGTGGTATGAAAAGCATAAAATATAAGATGACAACTTAGGAAAATACATATAACTCTACATCAGTTTTATATACACATTTATATGGGCTCCCTATGTAATGCTGGTACTCGAAATGCCGAGTACTAAGAAGCCGAAAAAAAAGACATAAAACACTGTTGAATATATATATATATATATATATATATATACCACAACAGCAAACCAAACACATAAACACACAAAAACATACTCGGAGGCTCTAAATAAAAATCTGCCTAAGCAGCAGAGACCTCCAAAGCAGACACTCAGGCAACCGCTACTCCAAAACAAAACACATGCAACACATAGCTTACAAAGTGAGTGTGCCAAACAGTCACAGCTCTTAAGGCTAAACAACACACCTGATACACTTGTAATAGGTGACTCTATTGTCAGGCACACTGATGTCTCGTTGACCAGGCTGAACAAGAAGGTCACAGTGAGCTGCCTGTCGGGTGCTAGGATCCGCCACATAACACAAGCACTCAGGTCACTCCAAGGCAAGTACAAATATGACTCCATCATTGTCCATGCTGGTGTGAATGACCTGAGACGTACCTCCCTGGACTACATGAAAAGAGATATAGAGGAGCTCTCTGAGCATGTAGCCCAGGCCGGTATGACCCTGACCTTGAGTAGCATCTTACCCTCACCAAGAATGATGCCACAATATGAAGACAAGATGATCAATTTCAACAACTGGCTTAAGTATTGGTGTCATTCAAAGGTGATCCAATGCCTGTCAGCCTGGGATGACATGCTCAACATGCCACGATGCGTCGCTAGGGACAGCTTGCACTTGTCACCCCTGGGCTTTCGGATATTGGCGAAGGCTCTTGCTGCCTTTTTTAGGCAAGGCTCAAAAGACAAACCCACCTCCATAGGTATCACAAGGGATAAGAAACTAAGAGTAATGCAACGCCAAAAGTCTAAACCTCAAGATGCACGCACTCAAAACTCTCCTTAGCATGGAAAACATCAATATCTGTGCAGTAACAGAAACCTGGTCCAAGGCTCCCGAGAGCACCCCAGCACTACCAGGTTATACCTCATACCATGCTTTTCGGCCCCAAAACTTGGACCAAACCACAAAAGGAGGGGGAGTATCAATATTCGTCAGATACCCACACCTCCAGGTTGGTGGCACAGCACAAAGCATTAGAGACTATCCATGTGCAACTAACAGTGGGTAAAAATGCCTTCCAGTTTATAGCATGCTACAGACCACCCTCCCAAACCCAGGAACCCCACTCAGCCTTCCTGAGAACACTGGAAAATATGAAGGTCTCTCCAAACACCATTATATTGGGCGACTTCAACTACCCAAACATAGACTGGGAGCATTACTCTAGCTCCAACACCCTAGCCCAAAGGTTCCTAGAATTTATAAACTCAAATGCTATGGAACAACTTGTTACCACTCCCACAAGAGGGGAAAACATACTGGACCTGATCATCACCAACATGGGGACTCTATGCTCCAGACCAGAAGTGTATCCCTCATCAGACCATAAACTAATCTCACTGGATATTCACATCCCGACTCCACCCCCTGCCCTGAAAACAACAGTGAAAAACTTTTCTAAAGCAAATTTCACACTCCTCAAAACCGAGGTGGAATCCTTCAAAGCCCCCGGGCCTGTGGAAAATATGGCCCAGACCACAGAATCCTTTATAAACACATTCTATGAACACCTTCAGGAATGCATGGATCATGCAATCCCAAATAAAACCAAGACCCAATCCTCCAAAGGCAGACATCCTGTCTGGTGGACCCCAGCCATAAACAAACTATACAATAGAAGGAGGAAGCTACTACATGATAGAGCAAAATCCCAAAAAGGGAAGGCATCTCTGATCCGTATTAGCAAAAAACTATGGGCACTCATAAAATCGTCTAAGGCCAGCTTCGAGAGAAAAATTGCACAGGACACTAAGGATAATCACAAGGCTTTCTTTAGTTATGTTAGGAACTTGGGTGGGAATTCCCAGATATGCTCAGAATTAGTCCAAAATGACAAAAAATACACCAAACCCACAGACATTGCCAACATCCTAGCTGACAGGTTCAGCACAAACTTCTCCCCCTTCTCCCCACCAAAAGGGCAAATATCTATCCCAGCAGAGTGGTGCCCCCCTGACATCTCAGATGCTCAGGTAAGAGCTGCCCTCTCCAAAGCAAAAAACACAGCATCAATGGGACCAGACGGTGTCCCGGGCTGCGTCCTACATGAACTCCAAGAAGAGTTAAACCCAAACATAAAACTACTGTTCAATCTCAGCCTTACTACAGGATATGTACCCAAAGAGTGGCGTACAGCAGCAGTGGTCCCTCTCCACAAAGGTGGTGCCTCAATGGATCCTGGAAACTATCGCCCCATAAGCCTGACTAGCTTGGTCTGCAAAGCTATGGAAAGGATCATCATGGACCTCATAAATAAAGATATTGGGGACCTACAGACACTGGATCCTACCCAGTTCAGCTTTGTTAAGGGCAGATCCTGCCTCTTAAACCTGGTTGATTTCTTTGAAACAGTCACTAAGGCCATTGACGAGGGGAAGGTGGTCCACACAGCCTACCTGGACCTCGCAAAAGCCTTCTACCCCACTCGGAAATTATAGATAAGCTCACCAGCTTAAATATAAACCCCTATATCACTAGATGGGTTGCAAACTGGCTCAAGGACAGAACCCACATGGTTAGAATTGCTGGAGCCATGTCAGACTCCAAACCAGTTACAAGTGGCATCCCACAAGGCTCAGTCCTGGGACCTCTCTTGTTCAGTATATATTTCTCTGAGGTACAGGCCAACACGGAAGGACTGTGGCTGACCAAGTTCGCAGATGACTGCAAACTGGGCACCATAATCAACTCTCCAGCTGACACAAGCATCCTCCAAAAGGGCCTCATAGAAACAGACAACTGGTGCCAGATCCATGGCCTCAAGCTAAACGCCAAAAAGTGTATAGTCATCCCCTTTGGCAAAAACAAAGTGCCCACAAATTACCACATAGGTGGTAATCCATTAAGTACAGAAGAAGTAATTAGGGACCTGGGGACCCAAGTTGATAGCAGTCTCTCATTTGACAACCACGTGGCCAAAGTGGTTAGAAAAATATTTTATATAGCCCACCTAATCATGAAGGGATTCACATCTAGATCAGGGGAGGTCATCGTGCCTCTTTACTCATCCCTCATCAGGCCCATAATTGAGTACAATGCCCCTTTTGGGATGTACATTACCAGACACCTGCAGCAACTGGAAAGACCCCAAAAGTACCTCACCAAGAGGATCAAAGGGCTCAAACAGATGCCATATGCTGCCCGGTTAAAGAAACTCCAGCTCTACTCAGTGGCATACCACCTGCTCAGAGGCGATCTGTGCATGACGTATAAAGCCATGCCCAACCCGGAATTAATGGACATGCTGCACCTCAGAAAATCCAAATCCCATTGAGCTATGCGCTCAAGAGACTTGAACCTCAGCACTGAAATAAATAGGACATGCTGGAGGGACAGATTCATAACCCAGAGGCTCCCTTCACTCTGGAATAAAATCCCAGTCCAGGTTAGGCAGAGTCCCTCATTTACTCTCTTCAAGAGGAATCTTGATGAGTGGATGGGAGATTGTAGGTTTACCCCGGGTATCACTTCTGTGTCACTGTTAGACAGAGGCACAGTATACTAACCTCGAAAAAGGGCATAGCAAAATTAATTTAAAATGGGTGGCGAAAGCCAAATACACTCTGGCTAGGTTTATAAATGCCCTAGGGCAGATAGCCTAGTATGAACCTATGAACCTATGAACCTATATATACACATATACACATATATATTTATTTATATATATATATATATATATATATATATATATATATATATATATATATATATATATATATATAAAATCTGCCCCTAACCCTCAAGTCCGTCCCTATCGCACACTTACCTTACCAACACCCTGACCCTAATGTCCGTCCCTATCGCACACTTACCTTAACATGTCGATGTTCTCAGTGTCAGGATTCTCAACTTTCAGTCTTCTCCATTGTCGATCTTCTGGTGTCGGTGTTCTCATTGTCGGCATTGTAGACTTTTGGTGTTTTCAGGTAGACCCATATATATATATACATATATACATATATATATATATATATATATATAGAGAGAGATATATATATATATATATCTCATGCACAATGCACAACACAAGAGGGGCTGGGGAGTTACAATCTGATTTAATACTGGGCATACATTTTTAATTATTTAGTTATGTATTTATTTATTCCATTTTTTTACTAGAAAAGTCCGACTGAGCAGTGCCCTTTTTCAGTTAAGGAATGGGGAGAAATACTCCATTATACAAACATCATAGGATCATCAGATCATAGGAAGTTATTAAGCTATTGGCCCTCATGCCCTTATAAGCCTAGCCAAGAGTTTAGCCCATGTTTAGACAAATCAGCACCTGATGCCACTGTTCAGCAGGGACACAGGTGGAATTCCAGGGATGTATTTTATATTTCCGATCCAGTTATCCAGGTTGTACTTAAAAAGGAGTAACGCGGTACTCTGCTTGACGTGAAGAGGGAGAAATATTTTGGATTTTTACATCATTTACAATCTCAATAACAACGAAGATCTTCCCAAAAGACTGAAGTACAAACAAAAAGCACACTTGCAATTGCCAGAAATAAAAACCCAATATCATTTTAATTAGTGCTTTCTTCCACTTCATTCCAAACATGAACGTCATCAGATTTAAAGGCTCACTCATCTCTCCTGCTTAAACAGTAAAATAATGCACTGTCACCTAGTGGCTATTAAGCCATACTGCTTAAAATAAAACTACTTTGAAATAGTAAGATCAATAACCAATCAATCATACAATAAATGCAACCATGAACATTATTCACTCACTATTAACATAATATAAACAAACCACTATATTAAATGGTGAAACACCATTAAATGTATACAATGTTATAATTAGATCTGTTTCCTTTTAGTTAATATTAAACTACAGATATACATTTTATCGTTGATATCCACAGGACTGGTGGCATCTAATAACACTTACCAATATAATTCACGCTTCTCAACATGCACTTCCCAGTTACCTCAACTTTCAAAACATGCACTTTTTCCAGTAAGAAAAAAACAAAAATTTCTTAAAATATGCACAAATTACTGAATGTTTATATAACACATTATTACCATCTTTCTTCTTAAAGATATAATTATGTTGAATAAAACCAGGCAACAAGTTGCTTGCAGTAAAAGGTAAACGCTCCTAATTCAGACGACAGTGTATCATAAATAAATTAACCACAAAAAGGAGCGAAATGGCTTTGCAGTAAAAAATCCAGTTCCCAATGTAAAATAACAAAAACAAAAACAGCAAACCTCCATTTCCAAAGTAAAACAGCTTTTTCAGCTCATAAAAGTAGTATGCTGCAAAGTAAAGCAAGTGTAGCTGGTTCTTCAACCCAAAAAGAATCGCACAAAAGTATAATCCAAACGAGAACTTTAATAGCTAGCTAGAGTTAGCGCTTTCACCAAATGGCTTTTTCAAAACTTCAACAACTGCCATTAAAAACAAAGCATTTAAATATACAATGGAAGAAGTTCATTGGTGCACATGACATAGTTAATTGACTTAAACTCTAGTTCATTTACATATATACAGAAATCCTTCTGATATACTTCTAAAATACATTTAAAAAGCTAAGATAGTTTATTCATCATAATACAGAAGGACATAGTATAAATACACATCTATGACCTAAAACAAATGTAAAATGAGATAGTGAAATGTTATAAAAAGTTATAAAACATCCATAGTGTAGCATGAAGAGGAAAAAAGGGGTAAAATACGATTGATTCAAGTGTAACTATATAAAAATGCTCCATAAAAGTCTATATAAGTCTATATGTGCAACAGGGTTCAGATACATGATAGTACATGAATTAAAAAGTAGTGCAGGTAGGTATGTGTATAAAAAGGGGGGGGGGGAGGCAACTAAGTGTGTAAACTAAAAACATTTTGCTTACACAGTAAAAGGTAAAACCTGAACCTGTCCGGTATTTTATGTAGGCAAGACTTGTAGACAACTTAGAGAACGTATAAGAGAACATGTTTACAACATTAGGATAGCATCTGATCATAATGCACTTGCCAGACATGTTAGAAATACAGGACCTGACCATTACTTTAACTTTAGTGTACTACAACAAGTTGAACCTAATCTCAGA
Source organism: Protopterus annectens (assembly GCF_019279795.1). NCBI lineage: Eukaryota > Metazoa > Chordata > Ceratodontiformes > Protopteridae > Protopterus > Protopterus annectens. The sequence goes on from NC_056733.1 coordinate 1,934,100,274, forward strand.
GGTGGAGATGTTGATTCACATTTATTGGAATGTGAACTGAGATGGATTGTCCGCCTTAGAGCGGACAAATTCCCTGGTGTCAATGATAGAGTCCAGGTTAAACCATTACTACATAAGAAAAGGGTTTTTAGACCCCTACTTAGTTATTTCTCCTTCCCATACACACGCCTACCTGTATCACCATTGTCTACTGAGGTGGATTGTCCCCTCTCTGAGCAGACATTTTCCTGGTGTCATTGATGGAGTTCAGGTTTTACCTTTACTGTGTAAGCAAAATGTTTTTAGTTTACACACTTAGTTGCCTCCCCCCCCCCCTTTTTATACACATACCTACCTGCACTACTTTTTAATTCATGTACTATCATGTATCTGAACCCTGTTGCACATATAGACTTATATAGACTTTTATGGAGCATTTATATAGTTACACTTGAATCAATCGTATTTTACCCCTTTTTTCCTCTTCATGCTACACTATGGATGTTTTATAACTTTTTATAACATTTCACTATCTCATTTTACATTTGTTTTAGGTCATAGATGTGTATTTATACTATGTCCTTCTGTATTATGATGAATAAACTATCTTAGCTTTTTAAATGTATTTTAGAAGTATATCAGAAGGATTTCTGTATATATGTAAATGAACTAGAGTTTAAGTCAATTAACTATGTCATGTGCACCAATGAACTTCTTCCATTGTATATTTAAATGCTTTGTTTTTAATGGCAGTTGTTGAAGTTTTGAAAAAGCCATTTGGTGAAAGCGTTAACTCTAGCTAGCTATTAAAGTTCTCGTTTGGATTATACTTTTGTGCGATTCTTTTTGGGTTGAAGAACCAGCTACACTTGCTTTACTTTGCAGCATACTACTTTTATGAGCTGAAAAAGCTGTTTTACTTTGGAAATAGAGGTTTGCTGTTTTTGTTTTTGTTATTTTACATTGGGAACTGGATTTTTTACTGCAAAGCCATTTCGCTCCTTTTTGTGGTTAATTTATATATAATTATGTTGGTAAATTCTAATTGTCAAAGTCTTTAATGTTTTACTGACATAAAATGTATGAACTGCATTGTGCTAAATAAATCGTGCCCTTAGTTTTACAATTACATTTTCTATTTGGGTAGACCAGCCAGGGAAAGGTGCCTGTAGTGAATTGGCACCCGAAAAAAAAAACATATTGGTACTGGCATCAAGCTCCATATTTGCACATACACTTCTCAGCCATATGGTCTTCCCATTTTCTCATATCACAGTTCCCAAATCTCTTCTTAAGGTTAACCTTGATTCTAAATACAAAAGTACTATTGTTGCCCAAAAACTTTTCCAAACCCTGGGCTGTAATAAAGCTAAACCAATTTCACACACAAGCACACTCACTCACATTACTTAGCCATTACTGGATTTGAAACCCTTCCTATCTTGTTAAACAGTAAATAGAGTACTGTATCAACTGCACAAGCCACAGAAAAAGTCTTATTACAAGTGTGAGAAAGAACAGATTTGAAGTGATGACATCATCTTTATAATGGAAGTATACATTTGTGCTAAAAGGTAGTGAAATCATTGTGGGATCCCTCTCTCCATGTAAACAGTTCAACTGAGTGGAATAATTCACACCAGCTATGTGCTTAAGCTAGACCTACATGTGACTAGAATCATATACACACTCACATTAGTAAGCTATTACTGGATTTGAAGCCAGCACTTCTGGGTTACAACCTCTCAGCATAGCCTTCACAACTCCTGCATTACCTGTTCCAGTTGTTGCAGGCTGATCTACCCTAGGGTCTGGTTCACTGATACCCACTAGAGCACCAGGCCTTGGAGCACTGGTATCCACCAATAACAGAGCCAGTGGAAATGGAGATTACTTCACCCATCAAGAGTTGACAAGGGATTGTATTGGAAGTAATGGAGAGGGGCCTTGGTGCCCATATTGGCAGAACAGAAGAAGTCCTGCATCGAATAGCCAAATCAATGTCCAGTCTGGCACTGCCCCAGGTGTCTGTGACAGGAGACAGTGATAACAGCTCCTAGAGTAAGGACTAAATTCACACTGTAGTCATGATGGGTGAGGATGTGCCCCTGAAATCCCCTACCTATTCACAATCATGTTGTCCCGCAACAATTTCTATTAATTACCATCTCTGTATGTCTTGAATTTCCTACGTCTGCCCCCATTACCAAACCTACCCTACCTACTTACCCCTCTTATCCCTAACTAGCTTCTCCAACACTTCTGCTTTTCTCAAATAAATAAATAAATACATTAATAAAAAGGGCACCTGCCATCTCCACCAAAAAGAAAATGCGCAAAACAAATCTATTTCAACTTAATTTACATATGTATATGACACACACAATCTGATCCAAATGTCCACATGATATTATTATTTTTTGTCTCCCGCCGCTGATGTAGTGACTATCCAAATTCCTCAAATTATTTTTATGAATACACAGCTTGTGAAAAATTGGATAGTTATTCTGCTATTCCAGCACTATCCTGCACATTCCTTTATTCTTTCCCCAGTATTCTACACTCTGCTTGTCCCCCATTTTCACACTTGTCATATCAGCCTCTTTTAACGCCTTTAGTCTGGTAAAAAAAATATTTAAACACCACAGATGTGACCAGAAATAGCCCAGACGACTAATCCTTATTTGGACAATGCTTGCCATGGAGCAGCATAGAACACTGCTATTGCAGGTTCTGCATTCAAATATTCCAAAAATAATTAAGCATGTGATAATACTTTGGTTGAGCAAATGATCTTCACATTATTGCAATTCAGTAAATGATTGTGGCAAACTGTAAGTAATTTCTTTGGTTTCTATTACCTGTGTAAGTTTTATTGACTTATTGTAGTCAAGACAGGAGGAGATCATTTCAATGCAGTCTACCTTCCAGTGTAAATGACTGTGGCTCTGACACAAATCACCCATCCAGCTGTCTTCCAGTGAAGAGGCACTGCTTGGCATATACTTTCAAATTTAATGTATAGACTTCTACTTAGGACAAATAATTTCACTGGAAGTGGGCTTCTCTTAGCCATTTTAGTCCTTTTTAACCCTTGCATCTGCTTTGCAAAACAATGATGAGGCCATCTCTTCAAAGGTGCTCTGTCTCACATTTGCATTAAGACTTTTCCTGCGGCATCACTGGTTAATTAAATGTTGCCTAGATTGTGGAGTTAGATAGGTAGTTTCAAATCCAGCAAATACTAACTAGTGTGACTGTAGTGACAGGTAGGACTGGTATACCCAAATGATCTGGTGTGCTCAAGTAAAATGTACACTAGGAGAGATCTCCCAAACAATCTCACTCTATTTTATGCCAAACATCTGTTTTGCAAACACAGTGATGAGGTCACCCCTTCAAATATATTCACTTTTACACTTGCAGTGAGACATCTTCTGTGGCATGAGCAGCTTAGACACAGATCTCTATGTTGCAGACTTAGAGAAGTAGGGGTTCAAATCCAGCAATGACTCACTAGTGTAAGGGTAAGTGACTGTAGTGACAGATATGACTGACATATCCAATGGGATGTACACTTCACTCATGAGTAACATTTACAATGGTGGAGGAATCCACAAAGAATTTAATTCCATTTTATGCCAACCATCTGCTTTGCAACACTATTGGTGACATCATTTCTTCACATTATATTAAGAATTCTCTTGTGGTATAGGTGGTTGATACACTGATTTCTAGATTGTGGATTTAGGTAGGTCTTCAAATTCTGAAATGACTTACTAGAGCATGTGTGTGTGTCTGTAAGACCATTGTGCTAGGTAGGGATGGCTTATCCGATGAATATTGTTTGTACACTTCCCTTTAGTGCAATATTTACACAGAGAGAAGTCTCCCACAATTCTATCACTCACTTTTACGCTAACCATTTGCCTTGTCACACAGTGATGAGGTAATCCTTTCAAAAATGTCCTGCTTCAAAATAATAGTAAAACTTCTTCTGTGGCATAAGTGGATAATGCAGAGTTTTCCAGATTGTGAACTTAGGCAGGGTTTCAATTCTGGTATTGTGAGACAATAACTGTGACAGACAGGACTACATTAGCCAACAGGTGATGATATAGTTGACTAACACGTGTGAGCACTGTCATGGCTAAAGGGTTTTGCTACTTCAAAATACATTTTAGGGAATACATAAGCATTCCAAAACAATGTTTAAATTATACCCAAGTGTGTTTCTTACTGCTGTAGTTTAATGTCTCCTGTGGCAGAAGCAGTCAATATGCAGCTTCTTTAGAATGTGGAAGTAGATATGTAGTGGTTTAAACTCGGCTACCTTTAGCTGCTGTAGTATAATCAGTGATCTAAATTGTGTAACAATGGATTCCTTAAAAGATATGATGTGGATAAATCAAAGTATGGTGAACAGTTACATGGCTGCATCATTTTAATAACAAACTATTTTATGTGAGTCATATGACTTCAGATACACCACTGAAATCATCCATTCAAATATGTGCTTTCTAATCATGATATCTTCTATAGTATCAGCAGTTATTATGTGGTTCTATAGATTGCAGACCTAGATAAAGAGGCAGAGGTTCAAATCTGGTAATGTAATGGTGAAACACAATAGTAATAAACAGGACTGACTTACCCAACTAATGATGACATGCAAATGTAATTACTGTGAACACTAACAGGGTTAAAGGTTTATGAGCCACAGAGTATATTTTAGGGAAGACATAGCCAATTAAACAGAGTGCTGATGTAAACCCTTCCAGTGTGTGCTTCAGATACAGATCTGTCTGTGACATCACTTTTTGATATACAGCACAGGTAGACAGGTGATCAAGTCTGTCAAGGTGTAACTACTGAGTGTGTAAAAGACTGGTTTCTCAAAAGCAGTTGATGATTACAATTTTACTTACTGTACACTTTGGGGAGTGACAGGCCAAATTACGTTATCCCAATAATGGAAGCCATATGCATTCCAACACAATGATCAGGTTATCTGTTCAACTGTGTGCTGTCTATCAAATCTAAAATGAAGTGTTTTGTGGCATCACCAGTTAGTGCATAGGTCAAGTGCAGTTTGACCTACATTGCTTATGTTCTAATCCAGTGATACATTACTTTTTTATTTTGTTCACATTACAGTGGTTACAGGCAAGAATAACTTATTCAACATATCTTGACGTAATTCGTGCTACATAATGGTCACGAAGTGTAATAGGACTCTTGTTATGATAGTTTGTTTTGGTGGTTTGATTGGTAGGTGATTTTCATATGATACCTGATGATTTTCCACATCAGCATGCTATGTATAATGATGCAGTCCATTGTGTGATGGTTAGTAGAAAACACAATCAGTAATCAATGTTGTGAAATTCTTATTGTCATTTGTTTTGTGGCTAAAACATCTGGAGATTTGCCTGAGACAGCATGTCACTGCAAACATCCTTGCAGTGGAGGCAATGGTCAATGCACAGAGGATAATAACATTGTTATCATCCATGCACAGCTGTTGTATGTGACTTCCAGCACTTTCTACACTTCACTTACTTCTTCTTCTTCTTCTTCTTCTTCTTCTTCTTCTTTCAGCTGCTCCTGTTAGGGGTTGCCACAGAAGATCAACTGTTTCCATTTCTTCCTGTCCTCTGCATCTTGCTCTGTCACACCAACCACCTGCATGTCCTCTCTCACCACATCCATAAACTTTATCTTAGGCCTTCCTCTTTTCCTGTTACCTGGCAGCTTCATCCTTAGTATATTTTTCCCAATATACCCAGCATCCCTCCTTAGCACATGTCCAAACCAATGTAATCTTGCCTCTCTGGCTTTGTCTCCAAACCTTCCAACCTGAGCTGACCCTCTAATATACTTATTCCTAATCCTGTCCATCCTCATCACACCAAGTGCAAATCTTAACATCTTCAACTCTGCCACATCAAGCTCTGACTATTGCCTTTTGTAAATGCCACTGTCTCCAACCCATATAACATACCTGGTCTCACTACCCTCTTGCAGACCTTCCCTTTCACTCTTACTGGTACTCGTCTGTCACAAATCACTCCTGACACTCTTCTCCACTCACTCCATCCTGCCTGTGCTCTCTTCTTCACCTTTCTTACACACTCACCATTAGTCTGAACTGTTGATCCCAAGTATTTAAACTCATCCACCTTCGCCACCTCTACTCCCTGCATCCTCACCATTCCTCTATCCTCCCTCTCATTCACACACATATATTCTGTCTTGGTCCTGCACTTCACTTACTACCTGATAGTATTGTTGCATCCTTCTGTGAGGTATGTTGCAGTTTATAATCCAGGTATTATAACTGTGATGCACATTGCTCAACTGGTTAGGCATTTTCATTTCTGACATGATAGGATACTACCTTCAAAGGTGTACTCTGTCAGACTGCATTAAATTGCATATGTGTGTCAGCGGCAGAAACTACACACCTAAGTACAACTGCATTAAACTTGCAATATATATAATAAAGTGAAACAGTGCATGCAACTGTTATTATTACGCAGTAATGACATCAGATACATTTTTGTTGCCATTACTTCTCCTGTCATAGGCGGTCTTCCTTTCACACATATGTGTCTACACTGACATTCATAGACACACTACCCTGATGTTACTGAACTGCCCCAATGTGACTTTGATAACATCCAAGATTTCCATCTCAGTATATTTCACATGCTATGCCCCATATCTCCTGTGTACTTACATCGCATCTGATATAGTTGCACTTGTACACCAACACATTGCAGCATAATCTGCAATAAATATGCTGTTCAGAATGACAGTCCTGTTTTTGTCTGGTCTTTGTGGATTGCCCCACATACTGATTTGTAATGTTCTAACCATCTCAATTCTTACCCTTCCCAACATACATGGTGCTAATATAAATGTTATTATTGTTTTCACTATAATTTGTTGCCTGTGAATTATGTCCAAGGGCATTCCTTATTTTCTTAATTGGTCCACAGTTTTATGTACGTAGTTTCCCATTTACCCTGCATTGTTACTTCAGTACATGTTAGGCATGGAAATATATACACTTGCATTACCTGCATTTCTGCTCAAACATCACAACTGCTTCATTCCCCATTATACACAACAATGCTATGGAATTTCTTAAAGGTCCACTACCTTCACTGATTGCAATATCATATTACATCATGTTTCCTTGTTTACAGGTATAATACCTCTTAACTGTTCATGATTTAGAAGGACATGCTCGAGTTTGACTCCAGTTTTAGCTCTGATTCTCTCTTAATTTCTTGTATAAATGATAACCTTTGGAGAGATAATATTGAATTGCTCTTAGTTCTTAGGCTAGTACTAAGCCAGCTGCTTTATGGATCATTTTAAGTCTATCTAATTTCAGTTGGTGAGAATTGAACACTGTACCTCTTGTTTGTGAGGTAAAAACCTTAACCACTATTCCAATCCCAATCCCAAACAATGACACTCATTACTCATTACTTCAGAAAATATACATCAATTCATGCCATTTTATTCTGTCAACATCTCTGGTTAATTACACTTACATTTTAAAATGTGTCTCTGATTGTCTGTGATTATTTCTTGATTTGTCCCACATTCTGATGAGGTCTGTCCCTTATTCAGTTGAGAGATGTGATTACTTCTATTTGGCTTTCCCTCTCTTTTATGCATTCCATGCTTCCCTAACTACTGTTGTGCCATTTGAAATATACTAATTTACTCATCCTGTATTTATATTGTGTATACAAGCCTTGTTGCATCTCACTGTGTCTGCGACTATGGAATCTGGCCACGAGCAGGTGGTGCTTGGCATCTACAGTAACTTGGAGTCTTGGATGTTCAATTAGTGTTGCTGTTTCTCGTGAACAGCTGTCTGATCATGTTACCTTGACCTCAGTGTGGATGCACTATTAATGGATCCCCAGGCAAACATTCTTTCAATTCATTAAAACCTTGCAATGGTTAAATGTACAGTTGTGGTTTATAACAAGGTAAATGCAAGCATAAGTAAAAGATGAAAGGACATGGATTTTTTTGTACATAAATGTAATCACTTGACTTAATTATATCTACTGCATCTATTGTTCAAAATGGCTACCACATTTGAAGTTATATAAGCACAATTAACTGATGAAATGTAATGCTTTAAAATCTCATTCATCTTGATGTCCTGTCATGGAAAACCCTAACTAAGGAAGTGCAACTGATCCTGAATTGTTGCTATCTCAGAGTAGGTTGTAAAGAGCAAAAGAAAAGACAGTCTTGCATGGGAGACTAAAGGGGATACATAGTCAGAAAAGTTAGTTTAGGAAAATAGATTTGTTGAAGTGTGTTGCTGCAAAGCCAGCATGTTAACTCTATATCTGTAAGTACATTCAGCTGGCTAATTAATGTATTCCAATTCCATGGCTTCACTAGATTGGAGAAATAAATGGCTGTATGCTGCTTACTCACTACATATAAGTGAATGTGGTTTAAATAAAAAAAAACTGGAAACAAATAAAATCTCGGAAAAATGGCTAGACAAAGATAACCTTGCCAGAGTATGTATTGCTCGCCTGCAACCCTGAACTGGACAAAGCAAGCATTCAGAGAATAAATAAATAAGTGAATGTGTAAATGTTTTAAATATGTTTTATTAATTTGTAGTTTATCCTTAGTACATAAGATTTAGGAATAAGAAGTTGAATGGATCTTAGCAAATGTTTTTACTACTTTTGCTTGGAGCTGTAAGAGCGAAATATTAAAGCTAGAAAGATTAAATATTTTGTATGTTTTAGCTAATGCAAGTTTGAGTATGAACCTGCATATTTTGTTTACCTTCCTGTTGTGGTAGTTTGGAGGACCATAGCTTGCCATTCACTGTGCTAGACAGTCTAGTCTGCTACTTCATGTATGGCACCATAATTTGGAGCCAAGTGTGATGTTTCCGTTGTAAAGTATGGATACCCATCAATACATCAATATGCAAGAGCAGAGATGAATTCATCAGGGATAGTTATACATTTTCAAAGACATCCATTAGATCTACATGTTTCTCAGGAAACAAGATGCATTTAGCCTACAATGCTCAATGTGCTGCCATTAAAGAAATGTTTCCTTCCCTTGTGTTGAATTTTGTAAAATACATATAATGGACTAATACCTTTGTAAGGTATACATCATGTTTGGTGTTTATTTAGTATAACAGACCTCACTATACCTCAAATCTAAATCGTATATATGACATCAGGCAAATGTGTGCTGTGACTAGACATATCCGGATATACAACTATGTACACTAACCTACAACATGAGTCTGGTGTTATAAAGGATGGAGTCCACATAAATTCGAAGCAAAGAGTAGTTGGGAAAGCATTCTGACCACAAACCTGTATGAAGGGGACATGATGGGTATGCCTGCATGAAAAACTTGCGTGGCAAGATGGTTAAAGGTCTGGCTTGAGGTAATGAAGTTGTGGGTTTTAATTCTAAAGCATGGCAAATTTTTGTCTGGCAGTTGGTGCACAGGGCTAAAGCTTTCAGCTACACTTCCTGTATTACAGGATTTGATTCTTTCAACCATCATTTGCCCACTTTGTGGCCTTGAGAAAATCATTTAACCAGACAGTGCTTTGGAATAACTGGGAATTTTGGCTGGGTTCCTCATTGGTCCCCTGAACTGTAAGCGTAATAACTACCTATGAAGATATTATCATACTACTCTCCCCTCTCACCTAAAAAAATAAGTTTAGAGGGACATAAATATTGACAGGATGGTGAATATATGTCCCGCTTGATAAAAAGTTGGCTGACATTGAGATAAGTACAATGATCCAATGCAAGCATTCTGCAACCCCCCCCCCCCCGCCGCATGACACTGCACACATTACAAAAACAGCTTTTTTTTGTCCTACTCGTTCTTCAGGAATGTATTCTGTGGAATATGGCCTGTAATTGAAGCTAACTTCACTTGAGTAGAACCCCAGAAAATGTTTGATCTGTTGCTTAGCACAAAAATCTGGACAAGCCAAAAATAATGGGTGAACAAAGCCACAAAATAGGGACACATTTTAAATATTGCTATTATAAACTTAGAAAGTTCCTAGAATAAACAAGTTTGTGTTATCATGCATTTTTTGAAGGATATAAAGTCTGAAACTCAAATGATTGTCATTATTTAGTGAATTCAGTCCTCACTGATTTGTCACACAAACTCCAGAAAATTAGAAATTTATGGAACAATCCAAAAATATGAGGCAAAAATCTGGACATTCTGCAAAATTCTGTACAGTTAAGAGGTATGGTACAGATTCTTTAAATTTTCATGTGACAGTAGAAGAACTATCACATCCAGGAAATCTCTCTCTCTCTCTGCATGGTAGTTTTTCTGAGAGCTGTAAACTGTGGATCCAGAGATTCAATGTATTTCAGAATGTAAGTAGAATTTGCAAGAAACCTGAAAATATTCAATGGCCTACATGCTCCATGTTGCAGGAATGGAAATGCTGAATCTTTTAAACCAAAATTATAATCTTTATAATATGTTTGCTTTAAAATAGAGATTGTAAGAATACTACACTTATAAGACAGACATTTCATTGCCATGAGATGAAGAAAAAACGGTCATGTAGTTACTATTTGCTATTCATGAGATCAAAAGGGCAAAAGAAAATAATTGTTTATATTAAAAAAGTAACAAAAAATCCAAAATGTAGTGAGTTTGGTGATTTAATGATTCATAACTAAGAGATAAAATCAAATGCAGTAAATACAATTATTATAGAAGAGGCCAATTGCCAAAATAAGCAGATATAACATTAAGTAAAGTCTGTTAAGGATACAGAGAATGTTAAATTATACTGCTTCTGTTCAGACAACTCACACAGTAATTAGAAATGTGTAAAGTTACATGTGAGGAAGAAAATATGAAAATGACCATAGATGTTTAGATTAGCAACAGTGAGTCATAAGAGCCATCAAAGCATGGAAAACATGTAATCGATAAATTCTGCACACTGAGTGTTAAGCATGATGAACATGATATAAATTATCTTCCTTAATCAGTTTGTTAGAAGTGATAGCAACATAAATTTTTGAATTGTATATACCGCAGCAAAACAATTAGCTCAAAGCTGCAAAGAATACATATGGTAGGATAAAAACACCAACATTACTTTTGTAAAAAAATAATTTATTGACTGGAACTGAGTGGAATTTAAACAAGTTTAACTTGTTTATAATGAATTTTAGATAAGCAGTTAATTCATCAACAAATGAACAACATAAAAAAATTAAAATAAATCAAAACGAGACACCTTGCAGTAGATAAACATAACTGAATATCCAAAATGGTAAGGAGTGAGCACCGACAAAGGAAAGACATTCTTTACTATTGACTCAGTTCTACATTTTTAATAACTTTAGCACAACATCTCCAGATCTTTGCACTAAGCCTATTTGAATGTCCTTTTCAGTCCTACACGACTGGATGCTAGACTCTATAAATGATAGCTCAGAACTCTAAATCTAGCAACCTAATCCAAAGAGATTCCCATATTGGACAGAGGAATTTGTACCAAAAGGTAACTAGAAGACAATTACCTTTTTTATTTGATAGAAATACCTAGAGGATCCAACCTACACTTGTTATGCTTCATTCCCAGCAACATCTTGCATAGGAATTGTACCATACTCATATCATATGAAAATAATCCCCTTTAAGACTTCCCATTACCAGCAGGCATCCCTGAATGGCCATTATCCTTTCTTAAAGTAAAATGGAGAGTGCTGTCATACATGTAATAAATTAAAAAATGTGTAAAAGCTCTTAGTAGAAATCAATACAAACACACTTGTTAATGGTCTGGTCATTACAAGTACAAAAATGATTAATGCCTCATCAACTTCAAGAGTCCACTGGAACACTTGATCTCAAGAGATAAAATTAATAATTTCCTTTTCAAACTCCAGACAGGTTTAGATTTAAGCATACTTTCCATGAGAATTTTCATCCAGAAATAAGTATTTTTGAAACTTGAATGCAAACTAGGCAAGTGTGAAAGGAAATGGGAAATTAAAGAAACAACTAGCAAGAAAGTGTAGCATCGTGGATACTACACTGAAATTCTGTGTAACAGCTGGCCCTTTCTTCATTAACATTACTGAGATCTAATAAAAATAGATAGCTAGGTCAGTAAACAGATGACTCTCTTAGTGGAATGAGTGAGGAATTCCAGATTCTGTGAAGACAGCCCAGTACGTCTGGATTTTTTTTTTATTCTTTCAGTTGATATTATAACAAGTCTCCAGTCCTCATATCAGATCTCAAACCTTGCTGAATTGTTAAACATCTCATAAATGTTTCCTTGATAAATAATTGCAATGTGTGTGCACATCCATGCAGGAAGAAGTTGCTTCCTAGGCCTGACACATTTCCAAGAAGCCAATATAGAATGAAGAAGACCAAGAAGACCTAATCCTTCTTGTCAGATTTTGGGAATTAATTTCTTCCATCTGGTACATCAAGCATTAAAGTCCCAAAAAAATTAATGACAACCACCTGAGATTTCTGTAACTTGTTAGGGAAGATAACTTGTGGCAGAAATCTAACTATAATGATTTTCAATAGCCTCCAGATTTAAATCACTTGTACTCTAACCTTTTCCACTTGGCCATTTTGCTATGTAGGTCTTTCCAAGGATAGATATAGTTATTCATAAGTGCCTTTGAAACAGTGTCAATGACGCAAAGGGTAGCATACTGAACTTCAGTGCTGGAACACCAGGAGGATGTGGTTTCTATTCCCAGCCATTATTTGATTGCTGACACTCCAATGCAGCATTAAGGGGTACTGTACTCCGGGCTGTGTTGCCTTTTTGTGAGATGTTAAACAAGGTTCCATCTACTTGAGCTGATAGCAGATCAGGTGGATATAAAAGATCCAATGGCATCTATCTGAAGAGTATGATTAGCTCCCTGATGTCCTGGTCAAATTTCTTCCAGTAGTAGAAATACCATTTACCTTGACTCTCCACTGAAACAGGCTACTAATCTAGTCAACAAAGAATAAATAAAACATTGTGAAGTGATTTCAATGGAATTATATCAACTGTAGAATAAAGACTAATGTGTCTTATTCAAAGGAAATAAGAAATGATTTATTTTAAATTAATTAGAAACCATGACTGATGAGAAATGTACTGTTCTAAGGATTGCTTGTATGTAAGTGTATGGGTGAATAGTCTGAGCAACACAGTAATCTTAAGCCATAACAATATTTCTGCACCACATACACGCATTCTGTCATGAGACAAATGATTTCTAAGATAGGTTACAATTGCTTTACAACCAAAATGAAAAACAGGGGAAATAGCATAATTCACAAACAAGTTCTTGCAGCTATTGGGAATATCTAAGGACCTACACCATTAGATACAAGCCCAATCTTAGGACCAGCATGCCTACATTCTGGAGAGAATTCCAAAGGACATGCTACTCAACAGTACTGAAGACATTCTGTCCAGTAATAATGTATCCATAGAATGTTTTCCAGAATGCTATCCTTTTCCACCATATTTTGGAAATTCAGTTATAAATAAACTCCATTTCTACCTTTTATGAATCCTAGCTGCATATCACAAGTAAGTTCTGTCAAACCCATATGCTATATTCTGGCATACATTATCACCACTAATGGAAATAGAGATATGGGTCTATAGTCAGAAGGATGCAATGTACCTTTTCCAGTGGGCAAGTCTGAGAACCATCTAAATTCTTCTGCTTCTTTAAAATAACTATAGAGTAATCTCTTCTATGGACAATGTATAGAAATTAGTGGTAATCCTGACAATGCCAGAGGTATGCCATGGACTTTAGCATCAATAGCTCAAATTATTTTGCTACCAGTAATATGGATGGTGAGTTGAATGTAATCTTAGGAAGATGATTTATTAAGTGTAAAGCAACTTGTAGAAGAAAACATTTTAATGCACAATGAATTCAGATAATAAGACTTGAAATTCTTGTTGCATAAGAATAAGGTTATTTAGCATTCCCAACACTTGCCAAGTCTTTTGAAATACTTGTTGCATAACAGTAAGGTTACTTAAAATGTTCAGTACTTGCCACTTATAATTAAGAAGAGACTTTTTATTATATATCACTTTGTCTTTCCTCCATCTGTCAAGAAACTTGGAAGTAACACCCAGGTTCTGAAACAACTGAGCAACTGCCTTCTACTTCTTGAATATAAACATATAGTGTAAAACTTTGGCCTTCACTTTTGACTTCTTTAATTGCAGAAAGTGGAAGCATTCTTTAAAATCAACACCTTTCCATATTTTTTTTAAACTAGGTTCTCATTTTCTGTCTTTTTCTACATTCATTTGAATGCTCTTTAGTCCTGATTTAGAGGAATTCCCAACAAGTGTTTGAAATTCAAGAATCCTTGTTGGTTGCATTGAAATATGTAATCTAGTTTCTCAGTGTTTTAAGTTTCTTGGCATCTTTAAAAATGTGTTGATGAATCTTTCAAAACCTATGAGCTGGGTTGGTAAGGAAATCTCTTATCTCTGGCTACTTGTGTTGTGGTCCGATATAGATATTGCCTCCAAATGCTACTAACATAGCTAGCTGATGCCTTTTGGTTTAACACACATCCTAGCAACTAGCCTTCCTGAAATATACCAAATAATAGTATCCATCTTATGAATTTCAAGTTCTGCGGTTGTCTTCCAGGTCAGCTCTTCTAGTCCTTGTTTTAGTCTTTTTCACACCCTAGGAGTCTTGATCCCATCTAGTGGAACCCTTTCACCGTCAGGATCTATAATCTCCTTTTAAAAAGTGGAATGCTAGGATTCCTAATTTGATTGAGAGCTGCAGATAAGTTTTTTTGAATACAAAGCATCTCTACCATTTGATCCATAAAATGATTAACAATAAGGTCTTCTCTTGTTTTAACCTGGGTAAAATCCATTTCCTTTTTTATCTTTATAGAAATTAGCTCTTAACCAATGACGTGAACAATGGATTAAAATTGATTGGCAAAACTAACTACTCCCACCAAAGGCAGTCTTTCAGGAATTGGACTACTCGTCTTGTCTTTATTTTTTGTTCTTGCCATAACGCCACTACTGCTCCTGATGAATTTTAACCAGTCTGGATTTCATTGCAATTTTAACACCCTCCTCATGCCAAGAAAGTGAAACAAAGTGACTGGGATATCACTGGAACACTGTTTATGGTAGATTCCCAGGCTCTTTAACCATTATGTCATGATCTTCACTGAATAATCCAGAGACTACACCCTACCAAAATTTGTAGCCAGGATACACAAAACCTTGTTATGATAACTGTGGTAATAGCAAATCCCTGTGATGGTCAATGCAATTGGTGTTAAAATGATAATACTCGTGTAAACGTAAAGTGATCCTGCCATTATTCAGGGATTAGTCCTGAGGCATTGTGAGCCAAATGCCTGAAGTTTAACACAGAGCATAACATGGTGCCATAGTGGAATGTTTTCAGCTATCATTTGAAACAAAATGCCATCAAAGCCTTAGGAAACCAGAAAACATCAAACTGGTGAGAAAATCCAAAACTGTGCTATAAGATAGCCCTATGAATGATTTTGGTATAGTTATAGTATTCAATTAGGTAATCAGGTAGGCAGGACAGGTTACTAGAAAACCACACACACACACATTAATTCTGGATAAATTCAGTCCATTAAAACTAGCTAAATTCACGCAACTGTCATCTTATCCAGTATGGAAGCAAATGAGCACAGATGTTGAACCAATGTTGCTGTTTTTAAAAATGTTGAGAAGCAAGGATTAACATCTGTGGAAGTGATAGTAAAGCTTGATGACCACTTTTTTTTAGCAAACATGTAATAAACAAAAGAGCATACTTCCATAAATTTGTCCAGGCAAGGGGTGAATCTATAGAAGCATTTGAAAAACATTTGCATGAAGTGGGGGAAACTGTGAGTTTGGTGGCTCTGTAGATAAGCAAATAAAAGATAGTATTGTCTCAGGTATTGCAGATTGTGAAGTTTCACAAAAATTTCTGTTGAAGCTAAATTTAATTTTGTTGAAAGTTATAGATATTCCTTGTCAACTGGATCAAACTAAAAAGCCCAGTGTAGATGTGAGAGTGGTGAGACATGTGAATAAAGTCAAGTAAAAACATACAATAAGTGGAGCAGAAAGCACAATGGAGGCCGGTGTAAATGTTTAAATAAAAATAATGAATAATTAAATGAAAAGTATACTAAATGCAATTGTACGCATAGTGAGCTGGAGTTATCCTTGGCATGAAGAGAAAGGTACAAGCACACCTCTCAACCCCTTAATGCAATAAATCTGGACAGAGCCTAAAATAATGGGTGAACAAAGGCCCCAAATAGGGAAATATTTTAAATGTAGCTTTTATAAACTTAAAAAGATGCTAGAATAACAGGACTTGCGTTTGCCTGCATTTTATGAAGAATATGAGGTCTGAAGCTCAAATATATGCCATTACTGATGTAATTTCTCTGACATTTGCTAGAAAACCACACGATTTAAGAGGAGCACACCCACTCTGCATAAATCTGGACAATTCAGAAGGACGGATGCAAGAGATATAATAAGACTGGGCTGTGAAGACTGCCAGCCTAGCTAGATATAATTTTGTAAACAATTCTATGTCCTTGTAAATATGAATATGATCCACAGGCTTGGTTGCCAAATGTAAACAATTCTATGTCCTTGTAAATATGAATATGATCCACAGGCTTGGTTGCCAAATGTAAAGAAAACTGTGTATGTTCTGAGCTTTAGGAATGCAACCACAGTGCACCCTGCTGGAAGAAAGCTGATAAGTGAAGCATTTTGTGACTATTTGATCTCAAGCTCGGAGACAGGATGTCTGGGCCAGGAAATTATTTCTATTGTCTTAATTTAAGAGATAATCACTTAGGTTTTACATGTAAAGTGTCTTTTATTTCTATGGTTTCCTGGCAGCTGCAAGATCAAAGAAATGTTAAAATGTTAAGTTCTGTGAGCCTGGGGAACTAAACAGGAGAAGTGTTAAGAATAATTTTCTCATCAAACAAAACATTTGGTTTCTCAATAAAGTGGATGACCTGGAAAACAGGGAGAAAACATCAAATATAAGGATTTTTGGCATCCCTTAGAGAGCTGAAGGAGAAGATATAATTTCTTTCCTGGATACCTGGATTCCAGAGACTTTAGATTTAAAGGATGGTCTGTCCTTTGGTATTGAAAGGGCTCATAGAGCTTTAGCAAAGCCAGTGTCAACATCCTCCTCTACTCCTCCCAGATCAATAGTCATAAAGTTTCTATCTTATTTGGACAAGGAGTTGGTTCTAAAATCTGCCTGGAGGAAAAGTCCATTAAAATTTAATCAAAACACAATTAGGTTTGATAATGACTATTATGCAATGACTCCCCCATTAATATTCCAAAATGTGCATGCTGATTGGCCAGCATGCCCACTGTAAATCCCATAATATACCAACTGAAAAAAAGTCCAGTCACGCTGACTTTTTTCTGTTGATACAAAGTCCTCAAAATATATTTTTTAAACAAATAAAAAAAAAAAAAGAAAAAAGAAAACAATGGAGCAGCGGAGACTTTCTTTTCTCTGTTGCTTCTGTTTGTAAGCATTGATGTACTAGGTATGCATGGGACGCAAGTCCAATATGTATGCTCATTACATCAAAACAGGGAAGCAGTGTACCACAACCAGCAGACGAACAGTAATGCACCGTTATACAAAGACATTATTTAAGAAAAGTATTTTTTCCTTAAATAATGTCATTGTATAATAGCAATAACTGACTCTGTGGTTGTGGTATATTGAAATTTACCCATGGTTGGCTTTATTTAATCACTCAGGCATTGCCCTCATGATTAAACCCACCAACGATGGATAAATCTTTAATATACCACACCACATCGTTGGTTATTTCTTTATTCTACCAGGGTTTTGGAACAGTGGAAAAAAGCTTGGCCATTAATAAAACTGTTAAAGCAGAATAACATCAAAACTCAGCTTGTCTTTCCTGCCAGAATACAAATTCTATATCAGAATGAAATGAGATCATTTAATGACCTAGAGGAAGCTACTGCCTTTATTAAAACCAATAACATTTCCTTACCTAAAGATATGGAATGGGCATCTGCTTCTCTGAAAAGAGTTGCTGATAAATCTTCTTGGACTAATGTTAAAAAGCAAAAACAAAAAACTGAGTCAAAGATTACGGTTCCCACTAAATCTCTCAAAGCATCTACTGCAACTGGACTTTAATTTATTTTAATACTTGCTAAATTTTCAAGTAAGGTATGTCATGACAATATTTTTCTTATTGCTTTTCTTTCTCTTTTTGCTTTTTCATTTCTATACTTATTTTTTTTTGTTGTTCATATACAAATTAAATAACTGTTTATCCTTTTAATATATTAGTATAATATTACTGGTTTATTGAGTGATATAATTGAACAGTAGGCTATCTTTGCTTTTATGACCTTAAAATGACATGCTCTATTTTAAATAATTTATAGCCCTTTGCCCTGCTAAATGTTCTTCTGAGTTATTACACAGGCATAGTCACTGCTTAGATTAATTTATCAAAACTGTTTTGGATACATGGGATAACAGGGCATATCTATGATTTAGTATATATTAACAGTTTCTTTAATATTTATAACTTCGGATTGTTTCAGAATATATATTGGTACCTGTGTGAACAAAAAGCTTTTTGCTGTTTTTTGACATAAATTGGGTCTCTCTGACAGTTATATGCTTGTATGATTTATGGCACAAGGTTTTTAAATGGTTACAAGTTATGTTTCCCTGTAAAGTTTAATGTTAAAGTACAGTTTTCTCTCTCATTGGCATTGAATGTTATTTTACTGTTTGGAAGTATCTGACAGTTAAACTTTGCATTTGTTACTGTAAATAAGCAGACTGCGATACAGTTAAAGTGAGGTCAGGAAACTGTACTGTGTAGCGTGCTGGGCAGGAAAATGTCAGTTTGAAATTTAAGAAGTGAAGCTTTCTTACTTAGCTCATGACATCATGCATTCTATGCATACAGATCAGATTACATTACATCTAATGTGTATATGCAAGCCTAATTGTGAATGGCAAGTCTCTGTTTGGTTAACATAGCATAGTAGGCTTCTTTTACAAGAATTATGAGCTACACTGTCTGCAAACATATTTGTGGTTCCCTTTTATAGTAGTGACTATATTTTGTGATCAAATATATACAGAAATGTTGTTTTTTCTTGTAAACAGTTAATTATAGCCACTATTTCTAGTGAATATACTGGAGTTTTTTTATAAATAGATCTTTATAAATAACTTTCCTATGCAGTTAGCAAGTGTTTAGTATAGGCTTACACATTTACAGGAAATGCTTATGAATAATGGTAATAACTGTAAGGATACTCAACAACATACTAAATCTTAGCAAATATATGTATGAATATTTTTGATTGAACTATAATTACTTTGCATTTAATATGTTTATTTCCTTACTGTAGCCTAGATATTATTTATATTTCAGATGTCATGTTTTCAGTTATTACAAAGTCATGTTTTTTAGGGTCTATATTAGATGAGAAACCGTTCCGATGTTCAAATCATAGATGGTTGACATCATATGATCGAACGTCGGAAAAGTTGAAGGTAAAAGTCAACGGTTTTTCACACACAGAATGGGAAATTTTCCCTTTCTGCACTGAAGTGCATTCTCAGAGTTGGTATATTTAAGTAGGGGGTTGAGGGGTGCAGGGGGCTTGCCCCCCTGCTCAGAGTGGTAAGTTAAGTTTTTTTTTTTTTTATATTTCATTATATAGTCGATGTTTTGAAGTTCGCTCATATGAGTTCGCTTATGTGAGGGTTGAAGTTTTGAAATTTTGACTATATAATATACACCCTTTTTTTAGTATATTAGCACTTTATGACAGGGAAAGAGCTCAGTAATATCTATGACTTATGATAACACATCAAGCAAGTTATGAGTTTCAGTATTACCCTATTACTATGGTAGATATTTATAGCTATCTCTTTCTTAATTTTGTCTTTGAGTCATTCACATTTAAGACTTGTTATCCATAGTAAGTTTTATGTAAATAATGGTTTTTACTAATTTTTGTCATTTTACCTGATGCCAGTTAATTATTATTGAGTTTAGTCAGTTATTTAAACATCTGCTATTCCAAAAGTTTAGGAGTTAATTAAGAACAAATATGTCTTATGGAATATTTCTAAAACTCTATGTGAAAATCTTTTGGGAATGACACACACTCACTATGTGCTAACACCCAATTCTCGTGAAGGTTTTATTTAGTGGGAGTTTGTCATGATAAGACATATTCAGAGGGCAAGTAAATACAAATGCTAAATGATTCTTTGATTTGTTCTGCCATTTTGAAGTTTTTATTAGAACTAATACAGATGACATGCTTAGGTATTTTGGGTAATCATTTAGATTGTTAATAAAGCTAATGTTTCCTTAGTCTAGTAAGTACTAAATTCAGATTATATATATCCTAATAAGTCTCTTGCTACCTTAGTGAATAATTACTGTATAAATGTTTAATGTTTCTAATAATAGTGTATGTAACACATCACTAAAACCTAACTGGAATCAATATCTGATTAGTTGTTTATCTATCACTACCATTTTTCTCTTAATTTATAATATATTTTCCATTTTTTACTTTGTTTTCATGGGCTCGAACCAACAAAGGTTGATGGTCGGGATAGGTAGTTTAGCAGATTTAGCTTTGTTTGCTAGACTACGAATGTATCTCATTCCATGTATAGGGTATATTAAAGTTTATATCACAGTTAAATTTGCTACTTTTTTGTTATTTAACTGTTTTTCTAGTTTTGAAATGCCAGACACAATTGTTTTACTTTTATCTTTCATGGGGAAAGTTATTTGGATTGAGATAAATAGAAATACAACAATTGATAATTTATTGTCTATTCAGAAAGAGTATTATGTATACATGATTCTATCCATACAAGTTCCTTTATTATTTATCTTTAAAGAATTCTGATATGGATTTAACTTTGATATCCTTAAATACTAATGACGTAAACAACCCATATAAGAGAGCCAACCTAATAAGGTATCTTAAACTAAACAAGGCTCAAGTAGTTTTTCTCCAAGAGACACACTTTAAAATAAATGACACATTGATGTGGAACCATAAAGAATACACAATACTTGCTCAAGCTTCTTATACAAATAAGACCGGAACAGTAACAATTCTATGAAAAAAGACTTTCTTAAATCCCCAAATCACTTACAAACATGTAGATAATGATGGACTCATGGCCTTAGTTATACTTAAGTTTAATAATAGAATTTGGACCCTGGTTAATTTATACTGGTTCCCGGTTATGGGGGTTGGACTAGCTAAGAAACACTTAGACTTTATTACAACTACTTCTAAAGGTAATATTATACTAGGAGGTGATTTCAATTGTATCACAGATATTACAGAAACTACCAATAGGGAATCTCCTAGACTATTGTCCTCTGCCAAACTTCTAAAGGTAATATTATACTAGGAGGTGATTTCAATTGTATCACAGATATTACAGAAACTACCAATAGGGAATCTCCTAGACTATTGTCCTCCGCCAAACAGTTAAAAAATGGACAGAAATGTTTAAATTTAAAGATACCTTTAATGCTTTGGGACCAAATTCTTTACTATTCTCAAATGAGGACTATAGACATGGTACCCAAACTAGAATAGATAAAATGTATATCTCACAAGATCTTTATTCTAAAATCTTGAATTTTTCAATACAACCTTGTCCCTTTTCATATCATAATACCTTGTTGTTAACAATACACTTGGAATTCAATCAGTTAGTTATTACTTTAAAACCAAAAGTGGGAAATGCAACCAAATTGAAACTGAGTCAAAAGGCAACCACGAAACGAAACAATCGCCACCAGGAAATCAGCCAAAGCTCTTTATTCCAAAACCAAGCAGACAAGGCTGTCATCAGCCACGAAAAAACATATAAACGCCTTAATCCTCTGATAACGGACAGTATGCGTTTTCGTCAGATTCTCGACTTCTTCAGACAATCAGTACATTCAATTAACACAGTATGTATAACGTTGACCATCAATTGATTAATTGAAATTATTCAGAGGTTAATCAGACGCAGGTTCGAGACTGCCGTGTAGGTATTTGTGCCTTGCCCATCCGGATCCCGGAATGCTTACAGTACAGGTAAGTTATTACTTTAAGGATTTCTTCATATATCACAACATTAAAGACTTTAAATCTTGGATAACTTCTGAACTTCAGCTTTTCTTAGAGATTAATTATAAACCTGAAGCAAACACAGTTATGGGTTTGAATTATCTTAAGGCCTCTCTATATGGTAAAACCATTAGCTGGTACAAATATAAAATAAAGAGTGGGACTCAGAGATACAACAACTCCAAAATCAAATATCTCTTAAATCTAATAAAAACTTAATTGCTACAAATTATAAGAAGAAAATAGAAGAAGCAAATAAGAAATACAATAAAATATTATCCCATAAAACGAATTTAGCTATGGAAAAACTGAAATTACATTCTTATGCTACCTCTCCTAAGCATCTTCATAACCTATCTATGAAAGTTAAGATACAATCAAAAATTAATAACACTGATAGTATCTTTCATGATAGGAAAAAGGAGAACAGTCTTGGACATAGGGGACATTCTGGAGGCTTTTAATTATCATTATGCAGAGCATCATAAAGATAAAATAAGTATGAATGAATGTGAGAAGTTAGAGAATATAGTTCCTAACATAACAAGAATTCCTGAGGAACTTAAGATCTACAAAAACCTATTTCTCAAAAGGAAATTATAGATGGGATTAAAGGAAGTAAGTCTAATAAAGCACCTGGAACAGATGGCTTAATTATCAAAATGTATAGATTGTTCCCTTCTTCTATAATCTTCTATAATCTCTTTCCAACATAAAACCTTTCTTGAAGTTCAAACATTAGCAAATATTCCTCCTTCTTGGACCCTAATCATTGCAACTCATATAGACCAATTTCTTTGTTGAATAATGATTATAAACCATGGCAATTATGGTCAATATATTGAAAATACCCATATCTAAAATAATTAATTAAGATCAAACTGGTTTCATACATAACAGGCATACACAGGATAATATTAAAAGAGTATTAACTGTCAAAGATTACCTCAATAGAGGAAACCATGA
Source organism: Protopterus annectens (assembly GCF_019279795.1). NCBI lineage: Eukaryota > Metazoa > Chordata > Ceratodontiformes > Protopteridae > Protopterus > Protopterus annectens. Next base: position 1,934,123,538 of record NC_056733.1, read on the forward strand.
AGCATTGATAATAGATCTAGATATTCAAAAAGCCTTTGACTCCTTAAATTGGGGTTATTTATTTAAAGTCTTACAGTTATTTGATTTCCCCATTTTTTATAACAACGATAAAGAAAATCTATGAAAATAATCTAGCATATGTCAAATTAGGTCCCTTTACTTCCAAAGCAATCCAAATCACTAGAGGTACTAGACAGGGATGTCCCATGTCCCCTATCCTATTTGCTCTGGCCATAGAAACACTTGCCAAATACATAATAACCCAAAGATAAGAGGTATAAATATATATGATCAATATATTTCTAAAATAATGATGTTTGCTGATGATGTCTTTCTTACCTTACCCAACTCTAAGGAAGTGTTAGGTGAAGCGGATATAGTAACAACAAATTTTCAAAAAAATCTCAGGACTCTCCTTCAACAAATCTAAATCAAAATATGTATTATTAAATAAAAAAAAAGAATATACAGGTTCCAGTTAATCATATTGTTGGAAACCAAGTTTCAACTCTAGACTATTTAGGAATAGTCCTAGGCAAGAATATAGAGGAAAACTTACAGCTTAACTATGCTAAATCCATAGACTTAATCAAGACATAAATAAGCAAATCTTAAGGCCTGTCTATATGGTAAAGCCATTAGCTGGTACAAATATAAAATAAAGAGTGGGACTCAGAGATACAACAACTCCAAAATCAAATATCTCTTAAATCTAATAAAAACTTAATTGCTACAAATTATAAGAAGAAAACAGAAGAAGCAAATAAGAAATACAATAAAATATTATCCCATAAAACAAATTTAGCTATGGAAAAACTGAAATTCAATTCTTATGCTACCTCTCCTAAGCATCTTCATAACCTATCTATGAAAGTTAAGATACAATCAAAAATTAATAACATTGATAGTATCTTTCATGATAGGAAAAGGAGAACAGTCTTGGACATAGGGGACATTCTGGAGGCTTTTAATTATCATTATGCAGAGCATCATAAAGATAAAATAAGTATGAATGAATGTGAGAAGTTAGAGAATATAGTTCCTAACATAACAAGAATTCCTGAGGAACTTAAGATCTACAAAAAACTATTTCTCAAAAGGAAATTATAGATGGGATTAAAGGAAGTAAGTCTAATAAAGCACCTGGAACAGATGGCTTAATTATCAAAATGTATAGATTGTTCCCTTCTTCTATAATCTTCTATAATCTCTTTCCTACATAAAACCTTTCTTGAAGTTCAAACATTAGCAAATATTCCTCCTTCTTGGACCCTAATCATTGCAACTCATATAGACCAATTTCTTTGTTGAATAATGATTATAAACCATGGCAATTATGGTCAATATATTGAAAATACCCATATCTAAAATAATTAATTAAGATCAAACTGGTTTCATACATAACAGGCATACACAGGATAATATTAAAAGAGTGTTAACTGTCAAAGATTACCTCAATAGAGGAAACCATGAAGCATTGATAATAGATCTAGATATTCAAAAAGCCTTTGACTCCTTAAATTGGGGTTATTTAAAGTCTTACAGTTATTTGATTTCCCCATTTTTTTATAACAACGATAAAGAAAATCTATGAAAATAATCTAGCATATGTCAAATTAGGTCCCTTTACTTCCAAAGCAATCCAAATCACTAGAGGTACTAGACAGGGATGTCCCATGTCCCCTATCCTATTTGCTCTGGCCATAGAAACACTTGCCAAATACATAATAACCCAAAGATAAGAGGTATAAATATATACAACCAATATATTTCTAAAATAATGATGTTTACTGATGATGTCTTACTTACCTTACCCAACTCTAAGGAAGTGTTAGGTGAAGTGGATATAGTAACAACAAATTTTCAAAAAAATCTCAGGACTCTCCTTCAACAAATCTAAATCAAAATATGTATTATTAAATAAAAAAAAGAATATACAGGTTCCAGTTAATAATATTGTTGGAAACCAAGTTTCAACTCTAGACTATTTAGGAATAGTCCTAGGCAAGAATATAGAGGAAAACTTACAGCTTAACTATGCTAAATCCATAGACTTAATCAAGACATAAATAAGCAAACTGAATAATTTGTTTATAACATTTGATGATAGGTTACAACTGATAAAAATGGTTTTGTTAACTAAAATATTATATATAGCACAAGCCCTTATACTTCCACCAGGAAAGAAAATCCTTAAAGAAATCACTTCAACTCTGATGAAATTCCTGTGGTACCCCAAAAGAAATAGAGTGGCATATTCTCATCATATCAGAAAATGGGAACAAGGGGGCTTAAAATTCCCAGAGATTTAAGCTTATATAAAGGCATCTATAATTAAAATAGTTATGAATTGGATAAATCCTAGATATTCTTCCAATTGGAAACAGTTACACTCCATTATACTAATGAATGAAAAGTATTTATCAAAGAATGCTTTGGTAACTGACAAAAATAAGATATGGCACTATTTAAGTTTAAATTTACAGTATAGTACAACAAAATTAACTAAATTAACACTAATAAACAATATTTTTGATGTGTTTAGAAAATGAATTAACACAAATTTAGATATAAAACTGTGGCATAGATTTTTAATACCATTTACTATTACCAGGGATTTCCCTGATAACACACAGAGAGATTTTTGGTTTATGGGAAAATAATAAACTGTTTTGTTGGTTGCAATGTATTGAAAGCCAACAAGCTTTAAACAGACAAAGTATATTGTCAATCTATGGCCTGTCCCCTTATGACTGGTTGGTTCTTCAGAGTGTCACAGCATAGGCTAAGGATCTGTGTAGAATAATACATAACTCATCTTTCAAAACCGTACCAAAAATTATAAACTGGATTTGTGGAATTCTATATAATAATGCCAATGTTAAGAATGAATTATCATATCTATGTAACACTTTAATTGTCTGTAAGACAACTCCTAAAGATTCTTACTTGCAATACCTAACTAAACGGTTTCAAATATCATCAATGGAAGATAAAACAAACCTTTTATTTTCAGTTAAACTAATTTCGTACTCACAATTCTGGAGGATTTTTCATTGGAAATTTCTACACAGATCCTTTTTGACACCTGAGAAACTCTCAAAAATGAACCCTTCAAACAGCAAGTTATGTTGGAGATGTCATCTGTCCACTAATGCTGACTGGTCTCATATTTTTTATGAATGTGCTAATATTAAACAATATTAGAATGAGTAACTAATTTCTTCAAGCTATCTATACTGATATATTTGTTTTGACAAAGTCTTTAATTTTATTGAATGTTGTTAATAGTAATAATATGAAGAAAGATGACATGTATTTGTTGTGGACAATGTTAGCAATAGCCAGAAAATGTATAACTAGAAGATGGAACTGTAATGTAGCACCCACAATGGATAAATTCCTATCATTACTGAAGAAATGCATACTAATGGAGAAAAGAACTAAAGAGTTAAGAACTTTTCCTAAGCCATTGGTTAATAGTCCATGGAGGAAAGTTTTGAATTTGATTGATACCCTACAGATGGAACCAAACTCTTCCTAACTATCATAGTTTATATATTAACTTATTATTTAGCTACAAATGTTTTATCTGAATCCTTTTTGTCAGGCTGAATGTAAATACTGTAAATAGTTATTGAATGTTATGAATGTATTAAATTATTGTGTTATTTCTTCAAAATAAAAATCATTTGAGTAACAAAAAAGAATGATGTAATGTGAAATGACTCAGCAGTACCGTGTTATCAATTTAAGACTTTCTCAGAGAGAGAGAGAGAGGACTGGGCATTTTGGATTTTATCTGAACATGAACACATCAACTCACTAGCACTCTGCCTTTGCTCTGTATGTAAGTAGGATCTTAGACTTTAGTATTTATCTTAGGGATATATAGAACTAGTAAGATTAGTCTAGCTGTTTTCTATATTTATGTCAGGCTATCCTAGGTTTCCTGTTATCTCTGAACCCTGTTATGTCATTGTGTTGAAGTAAGAAGTATTGTCTTGTGTTTTTATTATTTATTATTAAATATTTTTAAACCTTGTAACTGTGGCTGTTTTGTGTAGTGATAATTTAAGCTCTTATGATGCATTGCATGTATTTGGTGATACTGTACCAGCCACTCCTAAATAGCCTTCAAGTCTCAGTCACACTTACTATTTGGATAATAATATTGCACAGTAAAATTGGTTGCCCATTGGGAATGGCATTATAGTAACTGATATTAGTGGTTGGTGGCAGTCGGTACTATCTTATAGTCTGGGCAGAAAGGGAGCACAGCTGGAGAACCTGTGCCAGCCTTCCCCAGAAGTGCCTGTGCATTTGTATCTAAATCAAATTTTAAAGTGTGTGTGTGTCAGCTACTTGGGCAGGGACAAGAAACACTGGTTGGACAGAGTGATTGGTGGAGGTTTTAGCATGACCACTAGGCTGGGATCTGGACACTATAGCTGTACCAGTGGGGAGTCTTTTTGGGGATATGGAGAGAAAGGGAGAAACCAGCCTCAGACTGACTGTGATCCCTGTGTGCACTTAAGGGAAATTGCACTTTACTGTGTGTGTACTTATCATCCCAATGTGCACTCCCATCACTGGTGTTAGTGATGAGGATTGAGGCTGCTTGATTACTGGACCAGTGCACGGGTGTCACATCAGCATTATGCTAAGTGAGCAAATACTTAACAACAGAGACAAAAATAGGGAAAATGCAAGGAAACATTCTTTTTGGGCTCCCTACTTAGCAATGAGACCCAGATAAAGAACAGCATGCCAGACGTCCAATTTAAGATGATCTAGTATGACATAGGATAGAAGGTAGGAAAGGCATAGTAATGCCACTTTGTATATACAGAAGCATTATGACATGACCACAACTGATCAAAGCCAAAGTTGAAGTATGCAGTCCAGACTGGAACCTCAGATGTCTGAGGAAGTTCCAAACAATAGTTGAGTAGAATGGACAAAAACAGGAGTTTTGAATCTATACATTATGGGATTCTTTAGAAAATAATCTGCTGAGATGAGAGACTGTCTGCAATTGCGTTTAATTGCTAGAACTGAATGAAGAATTACTGGTGTGTTTTTGGTGTTGGACTCCTTAAATATAAGACAGCAAAAAATTCCCTTGAAACCTGGTGAAGTTTATTATGCCCTCACTACATTACAAATAGTACCTTTACCACCATCTCTAAGGTAGAGCCTGAGCTAATTTGATGCACTTCATGTGGGAAATAGAAAGGGTTACAGTATTGTCAAACTGGTGTCCTTCAGTGGGCCAGTAATGAAAAAAATGGAAAACTAAAAATCTAGATTAATCTAAAACATTTAAATAATTCAGTCAAGAAGAAATGTTCTCCACATTAGATTCACTGAAGGGGTGTTGGCAAATACTTCTTGACCCAAACAACATAATTTTGTTTACAATGGTGAGTGCCATCCAGAGATGCTAACATTCAGACAGCAGCGAGAGTGGTCTGTACCATTACTGTCATCGCAGCATCAGGGCATATGCTTTAGGGTCTATCTCCATCCTTGGTAGGATATGTGTGACCAGTATCACTTCAGGGCCCACTGTACACACCGTGTATGTGTCCATGTACCTGTGCACTAGCAACAAATAAATCCATCCCTGCACTACCAGGCTATAACTCATTCCACACCTTTCGGCCCCAGGACATGGACCGAAGCTCCAAAGGCAGTAATATCTCTATAGTCATAAAGGATATGCACACCGCCAGACTAGTAGCCCAGCATAATGCATCTGAGATTCTTCAGGTACAACTAACATTGGGTTAGACAGCGATTCCGGTCGTAGCCTGCTATAGGTCCCAAACCATATCCCAAGACTCTCACTCCACATTCCTAAGCACCCTGGAAACTATTAAGATCCAACCCAACACTCTCATACCAGGTGACTTCAACTACCTCTCCATCAACTGGGAAAACTACTCACACACCGATACAGTGGTCCAATGCTTCCTGGAATTCATCACTTACATTGCCCTGGACCAGCTCATTCTTACCTTACTAGAGGAAGCAACATACTTGACCTGGTTATTACTAAAATGGGCAGATTCGTTAGATCCAACCACAAACTAATCACTATGGAAATCCACATCTCACCCAAACCCCCACAAAGGTAACTACCATGAAAAACTTCTTCTCCAAAGCTGACTTTGGGTTCCTAAAAACAGAGGTGGCTAACTTCACGGCACCCATGTCAATGAAAAATAGATGCATGACTGCTGAATCATGCACCAATGCACTCTATGAGCACATACATAAATGCATGGAGCTAGCCATACCCAACAGAACCAAGATGCTCTCCTCCAGAAAAAGGAAGCCAATCTGATAGTCCACTGCCATTAATAAACTCTACAACAGAAGGAAGAAGCTGTTGCAGAAAAAGATGAAGTCCCAAGACTGGAAAAAACTCCCTTATTAGCCTCAACAAAAAGTTGAGATCCCTCATCAAAAGCTCTAATGCCAGCTATGAAGGCAGAATCATGGCAGAGACTAAAAACAACCACAAAGCCTTCTCTAGTTATATCAAGAATCTCCATGGCAATACGCAGGTTTGCTCTGAGTTACTGCACAACGGTATCTACTATACTGAGCCAACAGATATTGGCAACATACTGGCCAACAGATTCAGTGCCAACTTTATCCCCCCCAAAGGACCAATCACAACACTGGAAAAATGCCAGGCACCCAGTATTACTGCAACACAGATTAAAGCATTGTCCAAGGCCAAGAATACAGCTTCCATGGAGCCCAACAATACCTCTGGCTGTGTTCTACATGAAGTACAAAGTGAACTAGTACCACATCTGTGTGCCCTGTTCAATCACAGCCTCACCTCAGGCTTTGTCTCTACTGAATAGCACACTGCTACAGCTATCCCTCTCCATAAAGGGGGAGCAACTACAGACCCTGGGAATTATCTCCCCATTAGTCTGACGAGTCTGATATGTAAGGCTACAGAGCACATCATCATGGACCTAATTAACAATGATATAGGGCACCTCCATAGGTTCATAGGTTCATAGGTAGGTACTAGGCTATCGGCCCAAGGACTTACTTAAGCCTAGCCAGCAAGGTTCCATAGCTTACGCCACCCAAGAAAGTTACTTTCCTGTGCCACTGTCTAGCAGAGATGCAGAAGTGATCCCCAGGGTGTATTTCCTATTTCCCATTCACTCATCAAGATTTTTCTTGAAGAGTGCTAATGAAGAACTTTGCTTGACATAGATAGGTAGCTTGTTCCAGAGTATAGGAAGTCTCTGGGACAGGAATCTATCCCTCCAGCATGTCGTGTTTATTGTGGTGACAAGGTTTAGGTCCCTAGAGCATGTAGCTCGGAGGGATTGAGAACTCTAGATCCCATGCAATTTGGTTTTGTGAAAGGTACATCATACCTGCTCAACCTGGTTGACTTCTTTGAGTCAGTCATCATAGCTGTGGATGAGGGCAAGGCAGTTCATGCAGCCTACCTCAATCTGGCTAAGGCCTTTGATACCATTCCCCACTCAGGAATTATTGATAAACTCACCAAACTAGGCATCAACCCCTTTATCACTAGGTTGTTTGCAAATTGTCTCATAGATAGAACCCACAGTGTGAAAGTAGTGGACTCCAAGTCAGACTGCCGAACAGTCATGAGTGGCATCCCACAGGGATCAGTCCTGGGTCCTCTCCTCTTTGGCATTTACTTTTCGGACGTCCAGGCCAACATGGAGGATCTCTGGCTGACCAAGTTCTCAGATGACTGCAAGCTGGCAGCCATTATTAACTCTCCAAGTGATGTAGATATCCTACAGAAAGGCCTCACTGTGACCAAAGACTGGTGTTGAAACCATGGCTTTAAGCTTAATGCCAAAAAATGCATCATCATCCCCTTTGGGAAAAACTCATTTCCCACTAATTACCACAGTGATGGGAGCCCAATGAACACTGAAGATTTTATAAGAGATCTGGGGATACAGGTTGACAGCAACCTCTCCTTCAACCACCACACTGCTACTGTGGTCAGAAAGTCCTTCTATGTGGCACATCTCATTACCAAGGGTTTTGCATCCTGGAAGAAAGAGGTCATCACCTCTCTCTACTCTTCCCTCATTAGGCCATTCATCAAGTATAATGCCCCATTTGGCATGTACCTCACTAGACACATGCTGCAGCTGGAAAGGCCACAAAAAGTACCTCACAAAGAGGATCCTAGGCCTTAAACACATGTCCTACATGGACAGACTCAAAAAACTCCAACTATTCTCTGTCTCATATCATCTATTAAGAGGAGGTCTCTGCTTGACTCGCAAAGCCATGTCTGACCCAGCTCTGTTAGAAATGCTACATCTAAAGAAATCCAAATCCTTCTGCACCACATGCTCCAGAGACCTCAATCTAATTACCACAATCAACAGAACATGCTGGAGGGACAGGTTCATAACTCAGAGACTGCCCATGCTCTAGAATAGACTTCCCATAGATGTCAATCACAGCACCTCACTGTCATTCAAGAGAAATATTGATGAGTGGATGGGAAATAGAAAATTCACCCCGGGAATTACTGCAGTGGCTCTACTTGATAGAGGCACTGGGAATGAACGTCGGGGTGGCACAATGCCAGAGCATTTCTAAGGGGTAGGCTTGTAATGGCTCCAGGGCCATTAGCCTAGTACACACCTATGAACATGCATGACTTGGTGGATGAATGCCCACAGCATGGCTGTTGCTTATGACAGTTTTCCTACCCTAAGGAATTGTGGCATTTAACATCCTTGGATTTCCCCTTCTCACCAGGATAGGCACATTTATTGTACCCAAGTTGGCCCCAACAGATGTCTGAGCTGCTAGTTGACATGGTCAGAGCTTCATCCCTCTATGACAATGGAGCTGGATGGGTGTAGTTGATTTTATCTCTATATCAGATCTGCCTCCCCAGTCTAACTGTTCACATTCTAGGCATGTTGTTGACTTTAAATTAGGCTGAATTGTCATTTTTGATTAGGCTAATGAGACATTGAAAAACAATTTATCATAAATTATATATGGATAGTGATAACTAAAACAAACATTTTACTATCAAAATCTCACAATTTACTTGTGCGAGTGCTCACTTACATGACCTGAAAAGTCATAAAATCCAATCGCCGAATGGTCACATAACCGAAAGTGAGAATTAAGGAAAGTCGACAACTCAGAATTGTCAACTTTACCGAAACAACCTACACTTCTGTTTATGTGCTATGAATGTTTTGCAGGTCTATAAGCCTCCTAAACCCCACACCCCCTGCTAGTTATATATACAAACTTCAAGATCACACTACAGTGAAGGAAAGGGTAAATTTCCCGATTTCCACTCAAAATGATGAATCCACAAGAGTGAATGCATACTATCATTCACTCTTGTGGAATCAAATATTTAAAAATAGATGTTATGACACCTTGAAAGAGTGCTTTTCAGCCTTCCAAAGTCATGCAACTGGTTTACTACATTTTGATGGTAAACAAACAAAGTTTAATACCTCCGAAACTAGAAGGAAGCAGGTAAGGTATAAAAATCAGAAAGAAAGCAAGATATAAACTTGTCTCAGGCCACTTGAAGATAACAGATGTCTATTTAGACCTGGACATCTTGGTTTATTATAGCTTAAAATTAAATATATAATATATATTTATATATCTATATATCTATATCTATCTATCTATATATCTATATATCTATATCTATCTATAGATATATATATATATATATATATATATATATATATAGATAGATAGGATATGTACCTTTGCGGGTACTTTGAATGGCAATCATACTAAAGAAGGCTTACAAGTTGGCTGGGTCTATTTTTCCTTTGTTAAGTTAAAAAAAAAAAAAGATCCTGACATTCTTTTCCATGTGCAATAGTGTCATAGGAAAAATAAACTTTAAAAGTGATCAATACACGGTAGGTTCAGGTTAAGGCACTTTAATCTTGCAGCAAGGAGACAAAAACGTGCTAATACAGAGTTTGTCTAACTAAAATCAGGAAGTAAGTCTACCTTTATACACTTTCTAACAAGACATTGCCTACCAAGCTGACGTAACAGATCACAAGTTTTAACATCATCATTACATAGCAGCTGTTTATCCATAATTTTCTGCTTGCACTATCAATTTTATGAAAAACTTCCTAAGAAAAACAACGTGGCCTTGGTGACCACCAGTTAGATACAGTTTCCCACTATGTTATGTTACCATTCAAGGTACTATAGCTAATTCGAGCACAAAGCAAGTACAGATTCTTCAAGCAGTCTTTTGTTTTATGTATCTCTTCTTTTCCGCAGCTGTGCATGTTCTCATAACACGAAAAGAGCTGATTGTTCATATTCAATCATATTATAGAAAACAGTATTGTTCTATTCATTCATTTCCTGAGCTAGCAGATAATCACCTGCTTCTCAATACATTTCCAAAAGGCATAAACATGAATTTTGCTGTGCTAGCAATTACTAGGTCAGTGTGCATCTTGCAGTTTCAGAAAGCATACTGTGGTTTGAACAATCATCTTATAATTTCATACAAATTAAGCTGTACATAAAATAGAATGAAAATGTGTTAACCCTTTTAGCTTCTAATAAGCATCAGGCATATATAAAAATTAATATTTTTCTGACAACAAGAATTGTATGAGACCATACCATTAAACACAACCTCTTGCTGGTCTACTTCATCAGTTTGATTTACCAAAAAGCTGTTGAGAGTACAAGAATACAAAGAAAATTTACCAAACATGTGCAAGGCATGGCAACCTATCCTTATATTTCTATACTAGGTAAGTAAACGAGAATATCATGCTAAACTGGGGGGTAAGCAGGCCAGGCTAGGAAACAGAGAATAGAGTAAGCAGATAACAGGAAAGAGAGTAAAGAGACTGAGAATAAACTGACTACCTTAGGGAGTATGCAGGACAGACACCTGCCATGCTGTCTCTAAAAGTCTTCAGAAATCTGGCCACTGTGCTAACAGAACTTCAGATATTCAACAGATCTTTAGCCAGTGAAAAAATGCCTGAAACCTGGAGGACAGCAAATGTGGCAGTGGGGGCACATGAAATATTTAAGGGACCTATAAACCTATTAACTTAACAACAGTGACAGGGAATGTCTTATAGTGTACTCTGCAGAGAAACTGGGGAATGTTCATATATGGCAGCAGTCTCTAAGAGAGATATCAACATGTTTTCAATAGCACATGCGGCTATCAGTTTAACCACATCTAGTTTTATTACTGGGTTACAGATTGAAGTTTACAAGGCAGTACCAGTAAACATTGTCTACTTGGATTTCTACATGGCCTTTAATTGTCCCACATAGACTGTTAGTAGAAAAACTAGAAAGGCTGAGGTAGAGACCAGAATTGAAGAATTGTATTATTTAGTTGTAGTATACAGAGAGTTTTTGGAGTGAGAAACAATGACAGGAATCAGAAAGTGAGCAGTGAATCACTGCAGAGGTCAAATCTGGGCCTAGTATTTTTCATTGCATTTCTCCGACATGTGAGAAAACAGAGAACAAAATATTCTCCTGATTGATGTCACTCATCATGGCTTTGAAAATTATGCAGAAAATGCAGTGTATTCACATTTGGGAATGAAGCCTTTTCCATCGATTATCCCATAAACAGAACTCCATTTAAGACTGATACAGACATTAAAACTTTATAGACAGTTTTGTCAACAGTAAACCATCCTTTGAATCCCATGTTTCAGGTATAATTAGGGAATCTTAGTTGTTCAGTTAATTATCAAGGGTATATCCTTAAGATCCAAAAAGTCTATGTCTCCTTTTAATCTACTCTTATTAAGCCAATCTTTGCATAGAATGCTCCAACTGACATGTAACCATTTATCTCAGCTTGGAAAAACAAAACATTTCCTAGCCAAGAGAATCAAAGAACTAAGCTCCATTTGGTATCTGGATAGGTTAACAAGTCTTTCACATTTTTTTATCTTCTTCAGACTACTGCACACATCTCTGCTTTGCCATTCAGGCTATGACAGACCCTGATTTACTAGAAGTTCTCCACCAATAGTAATCCTCACAGCACTCAGTTCAAAACATGTAACAAACACAGGATTTCTTGGACCGATATGTTCATTACCTAAAGAATTCCCTAGCAGTGGAAGAACTTTAATGTATATGTTACGTGGTGTAACTCCTTAGCCTACTTCAAGTTAAGTCTTTATCTCATGAGTTCACCACCATTTAGACCAGGAATTATTAGTATGGCCTTATCAAAAAGGGTGGCAATCCTGCAGGCATGGCTAGGTTATATATGGTTGTTCATACCACCTGCATAGTGCTAAACAAAGAACATATTAACCTATGACTCAAAGGTAGGTGCAACAATTCAGATTTGTTGGAAGAGTCCAAGAAAGGATTTGGGGAAACTTAACCAAGTAAGCAGAAATGAGTGAACTGTGGTTCAGTGCAAAGAAATGTAAAGTGTTACACTTGCTCTACAACACTGGTGAGAAGTATTATCTGAGAGTGCAGAACCAATGGCAGCAGAGCAGATAAATGATTGGCATATGAGAGTGCAGTGGGAACAGGAAACAGAATGCTGGGATGTATCCCCAGAAAGATAGACTCTAGAAGGGAAAATATGATGCTTCCTCTCCACAAGGTCCTGGTCAGAATGTAGTCTTAGTACAATGTGCCCTTCTGGAGGTCATTAAAGGAAAGAGAAAACAATGTCCTGAAAATAATCCAAAGGAAAACCATGAGAAATGTGCATGGGATGGAAAGGATATATGCATCCATAGATATATACTCAAGAACAGAAGAGACATTGGAGACATAGTGATAGCACCCTTTATCATATCAGAAAAATGCAGAGGATCATCTTGAACAGGATGGACCAAGAAGAAAGGAAGTAAGGAAAAAGCATAATGTGCATAAGCAGCAGATCCTGTGAAATAATTGTTTCCAGGATCTCTGACAGTGCTTCTTGATGACAATGATCATAGATCCATACAATTAAATCAACTAACAAAATGGGTGGTTGTGAGGAAATTCCTAAAAACATTATAGAGCAGATGGCACAAGTAGAAAAAGGTTGAATTTCAAGGCTGGAATGGAGGGGTGGTAGAACAAGAATGACTAAATATGGTATATGGTCATTGCCTCCCATGTGCTTGATTGTTGTTCCTTCTTCTAGCATTAAATTATTGGGATAGTAACTCACACAAATTTTGTAAAACTTGCCCTGGTTATTCTGTTGGCACCAGCTAGAAAACCTTTTTCATTTGCTAATATATATTTTCTAGTAGCAAGCTTTGTTGCCTCCATCAGTACCTGTTGCATGTCCTTAGAAAACAGGTGCTTAAATGGAATTAAGACCCTATCATCCAGGTAGTTAATTAAAGATGATTGATGTAGGGGTGCATCAAGCTCCCCTGTTCTTGTATGAGTAGATCCAGTCTATGAGGAAGCTTGTGGTAATTACCCCTGGCCATTTCCATAAGAATAAAAAACCATGTCTGCCTATAGCAGAAGGGTGTCACCACAATAATCTTGGGGGATTCTTTCTGAATCTTCATAAGTACACAGGATATTAGTGGAAAGGGTGAAAATATATACAGGAACATTTCTGTCCAAACAAAAGAATAAAAAAAAATAGTCTTCCAGGCCTTCTTGAAAATAGTCCTGGAACAGAATTCTGCAAGTTGATTGTTCAAAGACAAATCAAAGAAGTCTACTTGAGGAAATCCCCACAGATGGATCAAATCTGGGTAGACCCCCTGATCTAATTTCCATTCATGGGGGTGTGGCCTGGACCTACTCAGTTTTCCCTGCCACACATTTTTTTTTTCTGACAGAATGCTGTATGCATGTAGAATTAGGTTGTGCTGCAAAGCTATATCCCAACCTAACATGGCTAGACTGCAAAGGGGGTATTATCTGGTTCCCCTTTGTTGTTGAAGTAAAGCATGACTGTGGCATTGTCTGTCACCACTTGAAGAGGTCTTGGGGACCAAAGATAAGTTCAGAGAGTTAAGTGCCTCAATCATGGCAAGCATCTCCTTGATATTTATGTGTTAGCATCTGTCCTCGGTGTCTCATATCCTCTCATTTTTTTACCCTCTGAAACTGCTTCCCAAGCAAAATTCAAAGTGTCTGTGATGAATGAATGCTTTGAAACAGGGAGGGAGAAGGGGTGTCCTAGATTTAAATATATAATTGTTCTCCATCAAAACATTTCTCTTCTGTTAAACCTCAGTATTGGGATCTGAACAGTTAAAGGGTGTTGATGATGGGACCAGAGAGATTTCAGATGCCACTGTATCTTTATCAAGTGAAGTCTTTCCAGGGGTATCATGTGAGAATGATAAATATCATGACATCCAAACTCCTGATGCTGATGTATTCCCTTGTAGTTATTAAGGTCTGAGTGGAAAACCTTACAAATAGATCTAAATAAAGATCATTTCTTTTTCTTGTGGAAAAAATCCTTTTGAACTGAGGTGTGTAGTTGATATCACGGAAATACTATCCTGTGTGAGGGAGTCAAGAAAGAGTTTTGAATGGTCTGCTGCAATCCCACCTTGTGCATGCAATTTCTTACCCAAAAGAGAGAGTCCTGACATTTTGAAAAAGGCTCTGCAAAAATAAGCAAGTCATATAATATGGAAAATGTGGATACTCCATAACCTGCAATGAGCTATAACTAGAGCTAGACACTTTCTCAACACTCTTGGTGCAGTGGATAGTCCAAAGGGTAAGGCAGGAACTGATAATGTGATCCAGACACACAAAATCTTTGGAAACATCTGAAGTCTGGATGAATAGGATGTGATGAAAAGCATCGTTTAAGTCTAATATTACCTGGAAACGTGAAAGAGGAAGAAGAGGCAACTGGTTGTGAAGTGACATCATTCTGAATTTGGGCCTATCACAAATAGGATTAGGAAAGAAAGTCTCAGAACTGGTCTGCAAGCATTCGCCTTCTTTGGCAATAGGAATATCCTTGAATAAACTAAATCACCACCTAGGGAGGAATAACTGGTTCCATCACTCCTTGGGACAGCATGTGATAAAAAAACAGGTGAAAACAAAAGAGTCTGATCTCCAGCATGAGGAATGATCCCTGGAAATGAAGAATTTCCTCCCACTGCCATCTGTAACCCTGATGAATGATTTTCAGGACCTATTTTTCTGAAACAACCTTTGCCAAAGAGAAAAATGGAAAGTAAGACTTTCTGCAATATAAAGGGGGCCAGATAGGATGGAATCACAAAGTCTATTGAATGGACATTAAGACTTGTTTGACTGTGCTTGGTTTTAAGAGGTCTGCGACTTATTGTTTGACTGTCCTTGGTTTTAAGAGGTTTGAGATTTATTTTTATAACTCCCTTTGCCACTTCTTCTTAAATGTCTGTTTACTTGAATTCTGCTGAGACTGCTTCTTCTGTTTTTTCCTAAAATTGGATGAGAAGAAAGAATCCCTTAGACAATTTGGAAAAGGAGGGCTGAAAAATGTTTGTGATTCCCAGAAGCAACTTGCTTTTTTCATCAGACTTTTTTGATCACCTCTGCAGCAGACGGGCCAAACACTAAGTCTCTATCCGTGAAAAAAATTCAAAATCTAATTTTTGCATCCATCAGTGAAGTTCAGAGAAGGCAGTCAAGAAACCTCCTTAAAACAGTACTGGTGGCCATAGCCCTTTAAGAAGTATCAGCATAGTCATACACACACAATGCAAGCAATGAGTAGCAACCTGTCCAATAGAAGAAACCAAGTTATGTTATTTAAAACAGATTTATGTTTACAAGAAGAAACTGTAGATAAAACATTCCTCATACTTTCACAATTTGTCAGAACAAACTTTAACATAAGAGCCTGACAATTTAAAATTCTGAAAGTCAAAGTTGCAGAAGTGTATACTTTTTCCCCATAACTATCACAATTTTCCCATCCTTATTTGCAAGAGTAGGATTGGAATTAACTAAGTGCTTAGCAGCAGTGGAGTTATTTAAGGCTATAGCTGTTGTGCCAGATTTGGGAATAGTGCATACAATTAAAAAAACTGAGGAACTTTATACATCTTTTCTGCCATTTTAGGTACAGCTCGCTGACAACCAAGAAGACTGCAGGCAGTAAGACACACAGCTTTTAAAGCAGACAGAACAGGAGGAATGGATGTAGGCTCTGTAAAATCCTTCAATAGAAATTCATAGTATTTCTGAGGCATTGCAAATCTTCATTCTTCTCTCACTGAAACACTGGGACATTCTAGAAACAGTCTCAGAGAAAGAGAATCCCCCACAGGGAGAATCAGAGACTGAGCTCTCCGTTGAGTCTGAATTAGAAATCTGAAGACAAATTCCTGAGTCTGTCCTTGCATCTTTCTGTTCAGTTTCAGAATCTTCAATCTCTTCAGGAAAAGAGTAATCCCTCTTTATTTTACAGGAAACTAATTTACCAGGATTAATAGTCTGAATTAAACCCTAAGACAGTCCCAGTAAGCAATACATATTCAAAGAAATCTGAGAAGGAATAGATACATACTTATTTTTTGTTTCTTTTTGACAGGGAAAATAGGGAAAGCCGAGTAACAATTTGGGTGCATGGAAGATGCTCTGGTAGCTTTTGAAGTTAGCTGGCTGTTATGCTCTTGGCAGGATATGTTGTTGTGTCTTTCGGCTTTTCCCGGTTAGGGGTCGCCACAGTGGAACTCTGGTCTGCTAATGATTGGCAGTTGATTTTTACGTGCTGAATTGCCAGCCCTAATGCACAACCTTCAATGAAGGTATGCCCATTCACGCATGTCTCCACGCAGAAGACACTCTAGCTGAGAGTCGAACTGGTCAGCGTCTTACTGTGAGGCGACAACGCTACCGCAGCACCACCATGGCAGATACCCTTGGCAGGATATAATAACCCAAATAGCTAAGGCTACTGCAGCAGTGATCAGGATGATGAATATTTTTTTTCCAGCCAAAGAGCTTTCTACCTATGGCTTTAGCAACACCCCCCCCCCCTGTTAGCTGGCTTTATGACTAATTTTGAAACATATGCATCAGATTTACAAGTAGTCATGGTCAGTCACTGCTACAGATTAAAAAAAATAGCATTCTACAAAGCATTTCCTTAGACAACTGCTTTTTGCTCTGTACATCTATCTTGCATTCTGACATAGACATCTGACTGCAATCCTCAATTATTTGTAAAAAAAAAAAAGAATAGATATTTTATGAAGAACAATCTCAGTACAAAACATGAAGCAAAATCAAGGACATTCTGTGAATTCAGGAACAGCTGAAAACTATGAAGAGGATTAAGAGCCTTATACTGCTAATTATACAATGCTAAAATCCTACTGTTTTGACTAGCCCAGAGATTATAGGCAGAGCATACCATATAAGGTTGTTATTGATAGAAGCACTGAAATATGGGCCACTGTGGGTACCAAACCAGAAGAAATATGCGGCCATATTTTCCCTATACTTCTAATTGGAAAAGTTAAACGAGTAGTTCTTTAATTAAAAAAAAATCTCTCTTGCTATCAGTACAAATTACAACATAAAAAGAAAGAGAACACCCATTGTAATCATTCAAAAAATTAAATGATCTCATTTCAAATGTTAAATGGAATGACATCTACATTCCAAATGCAAAATAAATAAATAAAATGGGGTCTACTTCAGAAGACTGACAAACCAAAAGACTAAATCCCAAAAGACTGAAAATTCAAAATATTGAATCCCAAAAGATTGAAAATTCAAAATACTGAACACAGTTTTAATGCAGGGGAAAGCCCCACTCCAACCCTCATGTGGGGGGCTGCACCCCGCCACACCCCTTGCTAACTATATATAGCAACTCCAAGATCACACAACAGTGGAGAAGGGGCAAATTCCATAATTCAGTATTTTGAATTTTTGTTTTTTCAGTCTTCTGAAGTAGACCCCCTAAAGTACACAGGCAGATGCAGGGACATTGCAGCTCTAATCTACCAACACTAGCTCAAACAGCAAAACTCAATAGAAAAATTAATTAAGCTCATATTACCTGTCTCAGCAACTCATAGGATGAACCTAGAAAGGAACAAACTCAAATGTAAGATTAAACAATTTAGACTTGAAATGTATTAAATATATGAATACTACTAATTCCAAACGTTAACGAATATATAACACAAGAAAAAATCACAAATTCTCCTATAAATAATGCAATTTCAAATATATCTTCATAAAATACAAATAGATGTTTTCTGTTGGAATAAAAGAAGAAACAAGCCCATAGAGATAATTTTTATTATTTTGACCAAAGATACTGAATTAGTTTAATTTCTACAAACTGTTCTCAACTGGCTGACTTCTCTGGTACTTATGTAATGCCCCGGAAATAAGTTTCTTTTTGATTGTATAACTGGTATAGTGTACGCATACACACACACACACACACACACACACACACACACACACACACACACACACACACACACACACACACACACACACACACACACACACACTCACACACACACACAAAATGCATGGTGACATTCAAGGCAAAAATCTGTTAGTATTGCAGGAAATAGGACTAGCTTTTCTTCCATTTTGTATCTATTGTGGGATAGTGTGCATTGCAAGCAGGTTGCCACACATGCATCTTCATTCCGTGAGTATTCCCTTAACAGTCACATAAAGAGATAGCTCACAGAGTAGATATGTTAGTCCAAATGTACAGACAGACATCATTACATAAATCATTAATATAAAGGGGGAAGCACATCCACTGTAACCTTTTTACACCACTTTATTGGCAGTGATGTTAAAGACATGTATAGCTTATGTATGCTAAAACATATAGTTGCAAGTCAGTGGCAGGTTCAAAAAGACCCCTAGCAAACACCACATAAAAATTCATCTCCACCACTGATAAAAAGTCACCCAGACCATGTGACAGGCAAGCACATATGCACAGGTCAAGCCCTTGTAGCTGTTAATGGCCATTGTAAAGGACTCAGCACAGACCACTTGACAACTAGAGATGGTATGACTGCTATGCAGCTCACGTATAACTCTAAGGAACACCATCAGCTACTGAAAGGGATACCATTGGCATGTATACTACACAGACACAGATGCAGCATGCTATCCTTGCCTCAAGGGTGCAAAGGCACGGCAGTATTTTTGCTTCCTGCATTGTTAACATTGAAGGTGTAGTACCTACAAAAATATTTATCTATAATGGCTGGTGGCAAAGCAAATTTTGTTATACTTTACCAATGACAGTATCATAACTTTTACCACGCACACACACACACACACACACACACACACACACACACACACACACACACACACACACACACACACACACACGTGAATGTAAGTATATCAAGAAATGCTCATCTGATGGGCTGAACATTAATTGTCATATCCTTTAATAGTGTTGTGTTCACTGTCATGTCCCTTATACTGTTACAGAATTAAAGTCTCATCCTATGTATAGATCACTAAGATGTATCAGTCATTGTTTAGCTGTTTTCACAAATATGGTGTTCACATTTATATTATACAGCACTCAGTATATCATAAACATAGTATGCGCTTTAGTTGGGACATACTGTATTGAAAATCTGAGGGTAACAAAAATGCATTTTTAGATGAAAAAAAAAACATATGTTTGGCGTCTATTGTTGTATTTTATTGTATGACTCCTTTGCACTAATATTAGCAGCCAATACTATGTGGATATGTGGCCATGCTGAATCCATAAACAGGTCTTTGTATGTTAGGCAGCTAATTTGACATGTAAACTATTAAGCACAGTGAAGCCGCACATTATAGTCATTTGCTGTTAGGCTGAATGGTTGCAATTTTCTTATAAAGTAAAGATGGTCTCATGAAGTCTATATGTTGATTGAGGGAAATCAAAACCTGTTGTTTCAGATTTATTTATTTATTTTATTTCTTTTACAGTTGTTTACAGAGGTGGTCCAACTGGGTCTACAAAACCTGTTTTCAGTGGAGGCCTGGGGAGAAAAGCTCCACATACAGTACTATACAAATACAGTATAGTCCACAAACAATACAAGTGACATGAATAATAGTATACAATAATAAGTTGATTGAACATAAAGTAGATTAGAAGATTTACTAAACAACTGGACAATTCTACAAAGTTATATAATTATAGGTAATTTTAGTCATTCTAATAACATGTACATGGCCTATGAGTAGATAAAATACATAAAAATAGTATGTAGGTAGTACAGTGTATGACACTGGCTGTTATAGTACATGAAAAATAAAATGTTGTCTTCAGTTAGTTAAATAATAGCAGAAGAATTAGTGATGCAGAAAGATAGTGAGAGAGTTAAGATGAATAGAGGCATTGCAGACTGAGCAGTAGCTTAAGGGTATGGTATACAAACAGAGAAGGAGTTATGAGAGACTTAGGATCTTGCAGACTGTGAAGGAGTGAGATGTGACAGAAGAGAAAGAGGATGAAGCTAGAGTGGGTGAAGAGGAAGAGCTGAGCATTGGGCTGGATTTATACAGGAGATGACCCATGTATTTTTGAGATGATTTTTTTTTAAAGAGGCTTTAAAGCTAATTAGGCCAGGCATAGACTTGGTAGCTAGAGGTAGTGAATTCCATAGTTTAGAGATAGAATATGGATACAATGATTGACCTGCTTTTTCTTTGGTGGGTTTTGAGATAGCTAAGGGATTTTTGTCTTCTGATTTTAGGGATCTATCTGGTGTGTAATGTGTGACCAGGTTGGCTAGCACAGGGCTGGTAGTAGGCTTGGAAATAGGGTTGTGCAAAGTGGATAGATGAATGAAAGTAAGTTGGTTGGGGAGTTCTAGCCAGTTTAGTTCTAGTAGCAGTTTACAGTGGTGTGTGCAATATTTAGAGATTGTGGCAAACTTCACAACTTTGTTGTAGCACTGTTTCATCTTGCTAAGGATAGAAGTTTGTAAGTTAGTTAGGATAGGGGCACTGTAAAGAAAGGTGGGACGTAAAAAGGTTTTTGCTAGGGTAGCTTTGGTTGCTGTAGTTAAGAAATGTTTGTTTCTATATAAAAGAGTACCAGTTTTTTATGAGTTTTCTTTATATTTTGCAGTGTATGGGGGTCGAAGGAAAGTTTATTGTCAATGATTACTCCTAGAAGTTTGGTTTCCTGCACTATTTCTATGATAGTGTTGTCAGATGCAATGATGTTGAAATGACTGGTGATAGGGGAGGTGTTTTGAAAGAGTACTAGTTTAGTCTTCCTTGTATTAAGAAAGAGTTGGGCATTTTTTTAGCCAGGATTAGACTGCAGTAAAGGACTGATGAGTTTCTGAAAGCAGTTCTGGTAGTGAGTGAGCAGTATGGATTATGGTGGAATCATCAGGGTATTGAATGAGAATTTCAGGGTGGGAGGAAGTGTGAAGGTTGTTAGTGAAAATGTTGAAGAGGGATCTGAGGATGGAGCTTTGAGGGACTCCAATAGGGTTGTGGATAAAGTGTGAGAATTTGTTGGACTATTTCACTGCTTATTTACAATCATCAAGGTAGATCTGAAACCATTTTACTGTGTAATGTGAGAAGCCTAAGTTAGCCAGTGTGTTCAGTAGTAGTAGGGGTTAGAGACCATGTCAAAGACCTAAGAGAGGTCAAGGAATAATGAGACTGTATAGGATCCTGCATGTCTGGCTTTGTTCATCATGTTTGTAAAGGATAATAGGACTGCAGATGTGCTGTGCCTGGGTTGGAAACCATGTTGGGTTTGGGTTACAAGGTTGTTTTGTAGTAAGTATAGCATTACCTGTTGATGGATACCTCTCTTGAGAATTTTGGCTATGGATGACAAGGTGGATATAAGACGGAAATTGATTGGTTCAATACAGTTGCTACTATGACACTATCTCCTATGTTGGAGGGCTCAGATTGCAACACAGTACAATATATGTCACCAGTGGTTATGTAACCCCATGATATGCAATGGAATTCTTGCTCTCTTAGTGCTCAAAGGGAAACATGTGCATATATTTCAATATAAGCAAAAGCATACAGCCAAAGAAGAGGTGCAGAATCCTGCTTGTGCACATTTGAGACATGACAGCAGTTTTCAATGCAAACCTGTGAAATTTCCTTCAGTTTAGATGACAAGTGCTATTAGATGTGTTTTACAATAGAACTGGTAATGAATGGGCAGTATTTGCATTTGTATCATGACAACAAAACAGGCCAGGAGTATCAGTATTGGTCCATATCCTTGTCTGCAGTGAGCACTGTGCAGTGATGCCTTCTGATTAGCTCCAGTGTGGAGAGGGGATGGATGTAAGGCTGATGAAAGCTATACTTCTAACGATGCCTGGTGTATGTACAAAATAACCAACAGCTCGAAGGCTAAAAAATATGACATCTTCAAATCATATTCAACCTTTCATCTATATCGACGGCTACTACAGTACTTAGATCCATATAACATACCCACTGAGGAACATGGTTTGGTAGTGAGAGCTCCATCTGTTTACACTGGTGTCTCTGATTTATAGGTTCATAGGTTCATAGGTTCATACTAGGCTATCTGCCCAAGGGCATTTATAAGCCTAGCCCATAGTTATGTGGCTTTCACCACCCCTTTAGTTTGAATAAAAACTATGCCTATCATTTTTCTGTGCCTCTGTCAAGCAGTGACACTGAAGTAATCCCTGGGGTATATCTGCGATCTCCCATCCATTGGTCAAGATTCCTCTTGAACAAGGCCAGAGAGGTGCTCTGCCTCACATGTACCGGGATTTTGTTCCACAGCATAGGGAGTCTCTGGGTGATGAATCTGTCCCTCCAGCATGTTCTATTTATAACCGTGTCAAGGTTTAAGTCTCCCGCCCTTGTGGTTCTGAGGGATCTAGATTTTTGAGGTGAAACATATTCATCAAATCTGGGTTTGACATGGCCTTATATGTCAGGCACAGGTCACCTCTGAGCAAGCGGTATGAGACTGAATAGAGCTGGAGTTCTTTCAGTCGGGCAGCATAAGACATATTTTTGAGACCCTTTATCCTTTTGGTGAGGAACTTTTGGGGCCTTTCAAGCTGCATCAGGTGTCTGGTCAGATACATTCGAACGGGCATTGTACTCAATCATAGGTCTAATGAGTGATGAGTACAGGGGGATGATGACCTCCCTTGATCTAGATGTGAATCCCTTCATGATCAGGTGGGCGATATAGAAGGTTTTCCTAACTACTTTATCAACATGAGTGTCAAACGAAAGGCTACTGTCAACTTGGGTCCCCAGATCCCTGATGACTTTTTCTGTGCTCAGTGGATTGCCATCTATATGGTAGCTAGGGGTAACCTTGTTTTTCCCGAAGGGTATGACTATGCATTTTTTGGCGTTTAACTTCAGGCCATGGCTCTGGCACCAGTTATCCGTTTCTGTGAGGCCCTTCTGGAGGATATCTTTGTACTTAAGTTTATCTATATGACAGTACTACAGTGTGTTTCTCATTTTTCTGAATCCTTCTCTGATATAGATATCCAAAATATTTACCATTGTAGGGTGAATGTATTATAAGTGAGGGCAAGAAAAACAGTTTTCACAGCTCTCTCTCTTTCTCTTGACATAAAAAAAGAAATAGAGCTATTCACAAAAATCTACATGATAATTTTTACCATGTGTGCATCGCGATGCGCACACAAGCACAAGTCTTAGATTCAGTAAACACTCATATGCAGATATGGAAACTTTCATGGCATGCAAATTACAGCATAAGTAGCTGAATTTTATACTAATGAATCAAAACAACATGGTAGATTGAAAAAAAAAAAACAACATGGTAGAGCAATTTAACAACCTTTAACTTAACAATGTAGACTCTTTGTTCATGCTAGCTGTGTATTCGGAAACTTTCTGAGTATAGCCACGGAAAGAAGTCTACATGGAAGCAAGAGGAACTAAAAGTGCTTACATTTTGTACAGAGCTGGTCTCAAGATGTAACCCACACATAGTATGACCTAATTACATATTGTGGATGTGAGAATATCACAGTTACAAAATAAAAAATACGTTGTAAGGGCCATGGCCTGAGTGCACCTCTGCTCCCCCACCCCAATAGAAAATGCAATTGTATGTAATGCAGGCTGATACATTGTTTTAACATACTGAAACAGACTATTATATTGTACTTTAAGCATATGTAATATGTAGCAGATATATGGCCAAAGGAATAGCCTCCTTTGTGTTTACAAGATTGTGCTCCCATGCAGTTTCTCCACTGACACGGCTACTGACCATGTAGGTTCCAGGCTGAGATGCATGGTGAAGATGCAAATTAGGTAAAACTCATTGGTATTGCAAAATCCCCCCAAAAAATTACCCTGTAGGCACTTCCACTATCTTTTTGTTTTCAAGTGATGTCAACAGTGAGTAATGACATCAGAAGGGTATGCCAGGTTATTGAATATTTGCACAATATTAAAGGAATGGAGGAAAGTAATTACAAAGCTGCCATGCTTATTTTATTTATGCATAGCTTGGTGGGGGTGCATATAGAGGTGCACCTAGCGCAATGATGAACAAGTAGCAGGTGTGTGGAATAGATGCTAATTACAGTATAAGCAGGTGAATTGCATTTTCATGAACCAGTCCAACATGGGGCAGCTATTCAACATGCTATAAAGCATCCATGCAACCTCCATTCATGTTTTCCTAAATACTTCAATACCACTGGAGTAGAGGCAATGATATTTTAGCTGACGCAATACTAGGTGCTGCTGGAGATATTCTATGTCTGCATGCGCTAGAGGCTGAAGTAAATGCTGCTGGTGCTGAAGACAATAGGTTGAAAAGGAGAAGAGTGTACAGACCCAGGGTAACATATCAGATGCTACATGACCTGGAGATTGTAGAGCACTACAGTCTGGACAGTGACACCTTACAAGAACTCTGTGAGCTCTGCTGCCCTCAACTCAGAGCTAGAACCAATTGAGGGGAACCCATCCCAGTGGAAACTAAGAAGCCCTTAGAATATTAGAAACAGGTACTTTTCAACGACCAACGTGGGACATGATTGGTGTGTCACAGGTATCAGAAACCAGGATCCTCCACCAATTCATGGATGCTATGCTCATACATGCCACTGAGCACATATATTTTCCCCATAGTTCTGAGGACAGGCCCAGCAACTGTCAACTGTTCTATGCTGTAGCTCACTACACTGAAGTACTGGGTGCCATAGATTGCACTCATGTGCACATCAAGTCAACACCTGGTGAGCAGGGTAGAATTTACATTAATCACAAGAGACATCATTCCGTCAACTGCAAAGTCATGTGCAATGCCTAGGGAATAACCTTGAATGTGTGTGTTGGCAACCATAGCAGTTATCATGATTCCCATAGCTGGCACACATCACAGCTGTGTCAGATATTTGATAGAGGGACATCCCACAGGTCCATTTACTTGGGGATGATGGCTATGCACTGGAACTGTAGATGATGACACCCATCAGAAGTGCATACACACACCCACGGAAGAACACCATAATGAGGCAAAAGCCAAATCATGCACATCATAGAGCATGTATCTGGGCTGTTGAAGTCATGGATCCAGTGTTTAGATACATCTCGTGGAGCCCTGCAGTGTAACCCAGAGACAAGTGCACATGTCTTCACAGTATGTACTGTGCTACACAATCTGATCTTGGGGAAACAGCTACATCAGGATCAGCTAAGGGAGGGACACACATCCCCCACCAGTGCATAGGTCACCACAACCACAGTCAGAGGAGGGCTCAGAGGAAGAACCACCAGGTGTTGTGCCTGCAGGCAGATGTAGTTATGCTCAGTATGCCCTTGCTTTGGCTAAAGGACAGAGCATAGCACATTCACTGACCACCTAGGTGTCTAATACCTTTCTCCTACTTGCACACATATTAAAATTGATGTCAGGCAACTCACACAACCTGTACCTCCCCATGTATTGGCTGTGTACTGCTTCCATCAGAGTCAGCCCTGAACTTAAAATTTGTCCACTGCTGCATTTGCAAGGTAAGTCCCAAACATAGAGTGTAGATTTTGAATGATATTATGGCATTCCCCTGTATTTAGTAGGCTGAAAGAGTAATTAAGTAAATAGTGCCATGGATATGTGCAAAAAGTACTTTAATATGTGACAGCAGACAGACCTTCACTTTATTTATATGTGTTCATTAGTAAGTACTTGTCCGCAGGGTTCAAAGATTCACACAGTCCTACCTCTGAAGTATAATAATGCTCACTAAATGGCCTTATTTTTACACCATAACTTTCTACTGGAAAATATGTAAAGAAAGAAGTTAGACAGCACTGAAAAACATTGCAGTTTCCGACTTCATGACCCTTCTCAAGATCAAAGAACAAGCTGGAAGCATAACAAGTAGAGTAAGAAGAGCACCATATCTTCATTTGTGCCACAGCAGAATCAACTTTGCTTACGCACAAAAGTACAGGCTATGCTTGTTTGTGACATAGTACATGAGCTCTCCCCACAAGAGAAATTTAGCCTTGTTTGTGCCTTAATAGTAACTCAGCAATGTTTTCCCTAAAAGAACAGTGTGCGGCTGTTTGTGTCATCCAATCTGGCCTTCACTTGCTGGCAAATGGATAATTTGCATCATGTAATTCCCAGTTAATATTCACACACGTTTTAAGACCAAGGATATCGAATGCCTTACACACATGAATTGCTCACAGTACCACTCAGATAACTGATGAAGTTTCACGAAACAGACAAGTAACTCAAAGCTGACAATTGGAAAACAGAATCCTAAAAGGTTGTATGATCAGTAATTGCACTATGTCCAAATAAAATAAAGAGGGTTAAAAGTACAAGTCACAGCTGAAGATCTCATAGAAGTGTACATTATGATGTATTTGCATGAACAATGACTTCAGTTCTTTGCTGCAAAGCTGTTTGTGTGGCAAAGTGCACTAAGGCAGCCATCCTGTTTTCTGAATCTGTAGTGGAGAGAGAGTTCACCCCAGAACTATGTAGAAATGTATGATTTGTAGTATCATTTTGTAGTGTGTATGTCATACCTTGCTTTTGCTCATTTCACGTACGTCTCCCTTTCCATTTATTTTCCTACATTTCTTTCTTTTTTTATTCCACTGTTTTCGTGATACACTGCATAGTGCAAACAAATGACTGCAGGTTTGGTGGTGCTTATGTGGCTTGCAAGAAGTGCAGCATTGCTGAAACCAGATCACCTAGGAAGCAGACAGGAAGACATAGAAATCAGATATATTCAATAAATATTTTTTGTCATTGAGAAAACCCAGAGTGGAGTAACTGTCACACATTAGCAGTGCGGCTCACTTACCTACATGCAAAACACCTGTATCTCGCATCTGCGTACACTTAGTTTACCATAGTGCATATCTGCTGCCCAATACATACCTTTTAACTATTTAGATATTTGTAAAATATCCTGATTTTGGCATCACATTTTTGCCCTTCTCTTCATAACAAGTTGGTTTTATGGCAAATAATTTGATAATACTTGATTATGAAGCCAGGAAACAATGACAGACATTTGAATTTCAAAATCCCTACCATTCAGACAAGTCACATTAATGCAAAACATATTATTTTATCAACTGTATAAGTTTATTAGAGTATGCAACATGTGCCCCTATGTTTGGTCCTTTTTCAACCCAATATGTATGGCTTTGTCCAGATTCCTTGCTATAAAAGGTTGAGAGGTATGGCTCAATGTGTTATAGAAATGTATATATGATGCTGTCTGAGTTCTCTCCATGTGTTGGACACACACCCACAAACATTACAACCCTGGGGGTCTAGGTTTATTTTTTTTCACACATATATCTATCATATGACAAAGTGTAACTTATAGTTTTGTGTGCTCCTTCATGGATTGCCATTTGGTGGTGCTCATAACCTTGCTCTGCTATACTCAAATATCCTAATATGTTCAATAAGTGTACTTGTGTTGTTATACAGCTAGGCTTCTAAGCAGCCTAGTGTTATTAGGTTATTAGCCTCATATGAAGCTATGACCCTATGTGCCTATTCAGGCCCCACAAGCTTTTGTTCTTCAATGGCCTGCTGTTGTCATCTACTATAAGTTCACCTGCACACCTGTATAAGTCAGACTTTTTCCATGGCATGTGGATTAAGTACTGTGGTCCATAGCCTGTGCAACTAGATAGGTAGGGGTTCTGTTCTCACTTCAGTTGACTGTAAATTACTGAGTTCTGTAGTCCATGTAGTTAGATGGGTTGGGATTCTAGTCTCTCTGAAGACACCTGTGTGTGGGTGTGAGGGAGCTGTAACTTGATATCACAGACAGCATATTACACCTGCAGGTGAAACACATATCTCATCCTCAATGGACACTCCTAATGTCATCAGCTATAAAGGGTTGTCAGACACAATGTAAGTCAGACTTGTGCCATAGCACGTGTTACATTCACTGATCTGGAGAATAGGTACTTTGATAGATAGTGGTTCTATTCTCACTACAGTCAACTATGTGTGAGTCAACTGTAATGTGATATCATAGACAGTGTTTTACACCAGCAGGTGGGACACTGTTATTCCCATATGCTCAGCAGACAATGTAGATGTCATCAACTATATCAGAGTACTGCATATGCATGTATCTCACCAAAGCATGATCAGACAAAGGGCTAGATGTCAGGCAGACATCATATCATGTGGTATAACACAGATTAAAGTGATATGTGTTTTAATCTGTACACATACATCATGGTATGGTTTGTAGGCTCTATGTTAGCTTGATGAGAAAGCCCTGTGGGGTGTCCTGCAGATGCAAGTTTCTGGTGAGATACATGCAGCAGAGAGCATGATACTGTACTGTTCTGATGAGATTATACTACAGTGGTGTCATGCAATCTGAAGATATGAATATGATGGCCTGACTTATGATATGCACTGTATGCTTGTACTGGATAATCATTAAAGAGAACAGTTAGAAAGTAATGAGACACAATGCAGTTGTTGACCTCACAACCCTTACAAGCGAATACACTATAAAGTAAAGTAGTGAAATGATGATGCTATCCATTGTACAACTTGGCAAGGTGGATATAATTCACAGGTTCAATTAACATTTAAACACCACAAATGTAGATATACTAAGCAATAATGAAGCTAAGCACCTGTGTATCAGACACAAAGCTCTAGTTTCCCAGAATCCAAAAGAGAGAAATCAGGGATATAGCACAGTTATCACTTGCACAGGGTGTTGGAAGGAGGGATGCAGGCCTAGGCTGACAACAAAGGTTGTTGAGTGTGTGTGTGTGTGTGTGTGTGTGTGTGTGTGTGTGTGTGTGTGTGTGTGTGTGTGTGTGTGTGTGTAAGGAGAACCAGGCTGGCTGGACCATTTAACTGTTGTGTGTGTGTGTGTGTGTGTCTGTAAGGGTTCTCCATGTGAAAGTGTTGTATAACAGTGTGTATGAACACAGCCAAGCTCATTGCTAGCTCTGTGTCTTGGCATGTTGGACATGTGTGAGCTGTGCATGGTAGAGTTGTCTGTTCATTGCTGTCACAACTGAGCATGAAACCTGGATCTGCCAGGAGATGCACTGGAATGCCCACACCCAAGGTCAGAGGCAGTGCTACTACCTGACTGTGACTGTTGTCTGCGCAACCTGCTCCCTTCATGGGAATGCTCAGGACCACGAACCCATGGCCAGTCACATCCGGGTGTGGACAGCACACACACTGCGATGGTGCAGGGGAGGTACTACCACTATGGCAGTATGATAGGGCATGGTCACATTGGACAGCAGCAGATGGTGTGGCTGACCTATGCCCACATGGATGATGCCCCCCTCCCAGCAGACACATCATCACAGACACTGCATGGTCAATGATGTAAACCCTTCATTCCATCACAGACACTCCATGTTCCAATGTATCATTCAACTGATGCATTGAATTTGATACACAATGAGGCAGTCATGGATGTCAGACTGTGCCACATCTAGAAACCTGAGCATTTGTCTGGAGCACTTTTCAAACTGTGTCTGTGCCTGTGCCTCCATAATGGCCCTAAACATCTACTGAGTGACATGGGAAGAGAAACCTGCACCAGATGGAGGAGGGACAGCAGACCTCCTCCGAGCACACCTATCAACCCTCCTGCATAACATTTTTGCAACACTTTAGACATATTCAACAGGCACTGAAGCAGCAATAGCCATACTCCCCTGATCAATCTCCTCATACTCAACCTGCCCATTATCGCTGGCCTCAGTGGACTGGGTAGGAGTAGGCCTAATGGCTGTGTCCAGGGAACATGAAGGGTGTCTCTGGATGTCAACCACTGTGCCAGATTCAACCTCTACATCCCCGACTGTGCTTCAGTTTGGCCGCCATCATCATCAGTGTCTGTTGAGATGCTGATATCAGGTGTCAGAGTGCCCACACTCCCACTTTTATGCTCATCTGTGATAAAAAGGGAGACCACAGGAATACATTAATACCTGCACTACTATACTGCAATATATACTAAAAAAGTACACAAGCATTACAGACAGCACAGAAATACATACAACAGGTCTGAGAGGACACATTATGAGATATCTTGTGAATTATCTACACTACTGACATAAATGTATTAGGCTTATCACCTGCAGGAGGCCTGCATCTCTATATTCCTGACAATCGTGAAATAAGTAAAGCAAGAGGTAATAGCAAACACATCACATTTAACAGTAAAACAGGAGCTAATACATTTACAGCTCTATATCTGCAGTACCTCAACTGTCAACAAGAGTGTGGCTGACAACTTCAAATTAAGCTTCTAACTGTAGCAATCCTAAATTCACCCACTCAACAAACAACTGACACAGACATATACATTACTGAAATTAGTGCACTATGCCACAGTATTCTAATTATCATCTAACAAAACATACCTGTGAGTTCCTCCTAGGATGCAAGAATTGTACCCACATCAAGAACATAATGTTCCATGGATTGCTGGGAGCTGTACATGGTGGCAATATTTGCCAGGAATTCCTCAGTGACAGTGAGAGGGGGTTCTGCAGCAGGGGCTCCACCTGTGACTTGATGATTGTGTGCCATGCAACTGCACATTCACATGCAGCAGTTACCATGTCTGTTGCTCTAAGACACACCTGTTCATATGTGCGATTGTGTCACCCAACAGTGTTAGTGTTAGCCATTAATTAATTCTAGAGGGCTGTATGCTCAGCCACATTTGCCCGCACCCTGGACAGCAGCACAGCAGCATTTTGCCTTAAGGCATCAATTATCAGATTATTCTCCGCATCTGTGAATGGGGGCCTATGATGAGCAGATATATTGTGTCCTGCAAGACAAAAGAATGATAATACATGAGGATCACATAACTATAACTTAACTGTTTACCAATAAAGTAGTAAAGGAAAGCTGTCATTATACCCCTTGGATAAACATGAAAGAGTTTGCATATTTCTAAAAATAAAAAGATGGAGGATACAAAACAGAGATACTAACAAGATAAACATATCCTTGTTTATGCTATAGGAGTAAGTATAATATGCTCACCCACCCAAAATAGCAGTGCAGTCTAGTGAGTGCCCTAGCATTAAATCATCTTTGTCCCCCACCCCAAACAAAATGACAGGCTAAGGACCCATTGTGCTAAAAAACATCTTTGAGATGCTAAAAGTGTTATCAAAGGACTTGTCCATGTAATGTGTACATATTTATAACACAGCATTCCCATTTCAGGTATTCTCAATGCTGTGTACCTGTGAAATGCTTGACAACCAAGGCCATGTCATCATTGCACTTCTAAGTGATACACACTATGTGAAAGCCATTATTTCACATTTACTCAACTACATTCCAGCATATGCATCATGTAGGTAACAAAATAGGAGCATACCTGTTGGATTGCAATACTCCTCTGTAGGAAAATACCATGAAGAAATGCAGTTGTCTTGGAGAGTTAAACAATGTACTAACTCTCCTCAACATAAGTTTAGCTAGCTACACATTTACCTTTTTGTAATGGAGCACATTATTAATGGATTGTATCTGTCTTAGTATGTGCTCCATAGATGCTAATTACTGCATCAGCTGGTGAACTGCATGCTAATCAACCAATCTTCTGAGGCTGTTCAGCAAGATATAAAGCATCCATGCAGACTCCATGATGGTTTTTCCTAGGGATGTTACAAAGTGTGAAGTACAGACACAGCATTTACAGGGTAAGTCCTGAACATGTACTGTAATGCATAATACTATTATGGCATGTGCTTGTATTTCATCAGGTGATACAGTAAGCAGGTAAAAGGTAGGAGATGTGCACAGAAAGTCAATTAACATGTGACAGCAGTGAGTTATTTCACTTGCATGTGTCCATTAGAAAGTAATAGTCTTCAGCCATGCAAGATTCACAAATTCATAACATTCCAAGGTACTGGTGATCAATGCATGGCCTCAGTTTAGCATCATATGTTTGTAATGGAATATCGTTACATAGAGAAATTGTGCCATAATGTGACCTCATCTTGGCTCACCTCCTCATAAAAACAGTGTACCCTTACATGTGCCATACTAGGAATTCACCTTTGCTTCCACCAGCAAAAGAGCAGTGTATGGCTGTTTGTGCCATCCAACTTGGCCTTCATTTGCTGACAACTGCATATCAAAATATTTCCAATTAATATACACAAACAATGTAAGGTAAATGAGGTAAAGTGGCTTTCACACTGCATTTTCTGAATACTGGTCAGATAACTGCTGAATGGTCAAGCAAAACAGATTGGTATAATTCCAAGCAATAGTACTGACAGGTTATGTGATCACTAAGTGTTGTACATCCAAACCTATTTGATATAATATATGTATAAATAAGAGCTGATGGTTTGATACCAGTTAAAATACATCGTGGAAGATTGTTGTGTGATGGCTAACTTAAATTTGCTGCCAAGCTATTTGTGGGGCCAACAGAGATAAGGCACCTATCCTGTTTTCAGAAGGTGCATTGGAGTGAGATTTGAAATCCAGACCTCTGCAGGCATACTTCCCGTGTAGTGACAAACTGCATTTCCTCTTTCTTCTTTCACCTTCTCTCTTACTTTAGTGGGTGATGGGGGTGCATTGCAGGGGTGCATTGCTTGCACAATGCATCGCTTAGCACAAACAGATTTGGCTATGCTAATCAGTTTTGCATGTTGAGCAGCATTGCTCAAAATGGGCAGTTGAAGCACCCAGGTAGCAGACAGGACCCAGACAGACAAAAATAGAAACCAGATGCTTTCTAGTAATGTAATTGTGCATCACACAAACCCACTAAGTGCCGTTGAGCTGCAGTTAGCAGTGAGAACTTGACAATGAATGCTAACTTAGTGGATGCTATGGGACTTATTCTGTGGCAGCAGGCATTAAGTCTATTTCTGAAGTCATGATGGTTTTGGGTTGAAGTATAAAAAGTGTGCAGTCTTTGTTTTACAGTTGCAACATTGCAGTATTCAGCAATGAACTGAAACACAGAGAACAAATTCCCCAACTTTCCTGTGGCAGTAGCTGTCAGTGCAGGACTAACATCCATATGATCCTGGGTTCATATACAGCATATGTCATTCAATTTTAATGTTGTACCAATTCACATTATAGTCACTCTCGCTTACAACAAGTGACCTAGTGTAGCTTATATAATATTTATATGACTTAGGACTGACACAGTTATATTGTGTCAGTTCTATATTCCTGCTATGTGGCTTGACATGCCCTTCCCATTGGACCAACACAGTCACAGAACTGCCTGTATCTCAGATAACATAGAAATTGCATGAGTTACCAAACTTCTGCATCGCTTACCATCATGCAAACATGTTACAGCCTTTGCACCCTGTTTGCACGATGATAAGTGACACACAGCTTTTTCAAATGTTGCCAGTTCAGAAAGTGTGCCCTCTTAGTAAATGTGATATGTGCAATTGGTGGGAAACTATCTTTCTACTTTGGACTTGCTCTGTGACAGACATGGAAAGTGTTTCTGGTGAGGATTTTAGATTTAGGGCTCCAAGCTGGGGTGTCCAGGAGTCCAGAGTGTTTGTTGGACTACTGGTGAATGACTGTGGGGCCTGGCTCCTGCAGAGGCACTATCATGTCTCACAATCAAGGACAGAGGCATAGAATAGTTTCAGGGCTCTGACCAGTGCTACTGTTATCCCTTGCACTGGTGAACAGTGTAGGATCCATTAACAAGACCTCAGGATCTATAAGTATGGCTTTCAGACATTACATGTAATAGTTTAAAGCTGCATATAGTCAGGATTGGTATTCATAATGATATTCTGTTCTGTTTTTTCACAGCTGAGGCAGATCATGATCTGAATGCTAGAGTTCATGAAAGTCAATTGGCAAGGATGCGAACAGCTTATGGTATGTATGCATCACAGCGGTACTGTTATTGTAGCATTAAAAGTTAAACACTGCTTTTTAATAGGTCTTGACTGTATGGTTTTTACAGAATGTTCAGACTGTTGCCTCATAATTTTTGTCTGTTTCTCATATGTTGTGTTTGCATGGAAAATCTTAGCCAAAGCAATGAGGACTGCAGTCAGAAAATTACATTTGTGTCTCATACTTCATACCTTTCAGAACATCCCTGCTACTGCAAAGCTTGTTATTGTATCACTTTTCTCTGGTTTGTAGAAGTATATGTAAATGCATTGTTATTTGAGCACCTGTGTATGCCCAGTAGTTATTGCTTGGTCCACATTTGTGGCTGTAAGAGTTTGTGAGGTATGGGTTTAGTTGGTATGTAATGCAGTAATACCTGTCAACTGTACATATATCCACAGATTGTCAAGTCTTTGTGCAGTTACAAATATAATAGCATTTTTCAGTGAAGATCAATGTCACTAATGTCAGACATGTGAGATTCAGACCCCAGACCCTTTAGAAAAGTCATGCAAGGGGAAAACATGTTACTGTATCAGCATAATGTTTGTAATAGCAAGTATGTAAGAGTTGCCCCCATTTTCAGACTTTATCCAGATTTATTGCTGTAAAAGTTTGAAGCTTATGAATACTTTACTATAAAATCGAACATACATCTCGCAACTGCAAAAGGAAAATATGCATACAGTACTCTGTGGGTACACAGAACACTAAGGTTGCAGAGAGTAGTCAACGATTGTGCGTTTAAACACTACAATTACCAAATGAATAAGTACTGCTATGTTTTCATAATTATTGCACTGTAACTGTGGTCCTCTCTAGCAGTGGCTGAAATGGCTTGCTGGAAAATGTAATTAGTAGTATTGGAGCCTGCATATGGGCACTATATCTGCACATCAAGGATTTCTGGCTGAAATATGTACTATAGTGTGCATCTGTTATCAAATGGGTATTGAAACATGTTATTAAAAGTGTGTTTAAAGTTTGTACTGTTTATAGTAAAGGTAAAATAATGAAGTGAAATAACTGTATCACTGCTTTGTATGTCACTTATAATGTTGCTAATGTTATCCCTTTATTTATCTCTTCCCACTCCTTATATTCTTTTTTATTTTCCTTTTTTTCCGCAGCACAGCAGAGTAGGCCTGTCCCATGGGAGCGATGTGTGCCTACTCCACCTGCTATGCCACCACATCCCAGCATATCATGGACACACCCTGGTAGCACCCCCTCTGCTGCTTCTGCACTACCTGGACCAACAGGTTATTCTGCCATGCAGTATATCCCAGTGGTTCCCTCCAGGTGCAGTGGCAGAGGTGGTGATTTTATCACTTATAATGAACTACCAGGCTTGGTACGTAGGATTGTGTACCACACATTTGTTGCACACCTATGCCAGGAGGAGACACTGCTCTCCATCATTGCTTTGATTAATACAAGGAAAAACAGGCATCAGACACTGCAGCCATCAAAGCTGTGAGGTGACAGTGATGATGGTCCACTGGGTGAGGACTTGATTCTCACTGTCTACAAACTTGATGTCCCATGGGCTCTAGATGTCCCCCCTCTCTCCAACCATGATGTTCTCCCCCTCTTGTGTCCTTCACCAATCATGTGTCTAGTCTTGTATGTCCTGTCTGCCATTGCTTCCTAACCTATCCATCTTACCTTACCTACACTTATCTAGTTCCCTACCCCAGCATTCCTTTCACTCTCTCTCTCTCTCTCTGCCAAAAAGGAAAAAAGTGCATCTGACCCAAAAAAATAAATATCACCCCATACATAGCTCTCAGTTTCACACCAGTGTCTTCATGACACCATTGATTTTGTCCAATTGAACCAAGTGTGTCAAGTAGATACGTGTGTGAAATGGAGAGTTATGCATGGGATGACTGTTTCTTTTTTTGGGACAGGTGCTTTATTTTTTATTTATTTATTTATTTTTTTTGAGAGAGTAATATTGTGGGAGGGACATAGGCATGTCTGGGGCAGGCAAGTTGGCAAGGTAAAGAAGCAATTGCTGATAGACAGGACATAGAAAACAAGAGACATGGATGGTGAAGGACACAAGATGAGATTGAGCACCATGGTTGGTGTGAGGGTGGGCAAATCAAGGTCTCATGGATGTCAGGATGGGTGGC
Organism: Protopterus annectens; assembly: GCF_019279795.1. NCBI lineage: Eukaryota > Metazoa > Chordata > Ceratodontiformes > Protopteridae > Protopterus > Protopterus annectens. Next base: position 1,934,160,132 of record NC_056733.1, read on the forward strand.
AATGGGAGTCAAGTTCTCACCCAGGGGACTGTTATTACTGTCCCCTCACTGTACCAGCAGCTACAGTGTCCAGAGTGTGCATCTATGAGGGGTACTATTTACCAGGACAGAGAACAGGCACTCCATCAGGCATAGTTGTGCGTCCACTGTGTGGTGCACAATCCTATGCATCATGCCTGGCAACTCATTCCAGGTAACAAATGTAGCCCTTCCACCACTTCTCCCAGATGGGACCACAGGCCTCTCCACTGGGGAAGAACTACCTGAGGGCCTAGATAGTTCAGGGGGAGCAGAGGGAGTGCTGCCAGGCTGCAGCCCTAGTGAACTGGGCCTTGATGCTGTAGCTGATGGAGTGAGAATAGGACAGTCATGGGGGACTTGCCTACACTGCTGTACTGTAGTAATAAAAAACATGAACATACAAGTATTAAAAAATAAATAAATACATAAATGAAAATAAAAAATAGACACATAAAAAATAAATAGGCGAACAAAGAAGACACAAAAAATAAACATTAATAACAAAAATAACAAAAAGAAATTATATAACAAAGACAAACAAATCAGAAATAATAAACTAAAAGAAATAAAAAAATATATACATAATAACAAAATGAAAACAAATTAAGCAATACAAAAAAGGAGAAAAGAGGTAGGGTGAGAGAATATAAAGGAGAACATTACTAACTCCATAGTTAATATACAAAAGCTTTCTACAATTATTTAAATCTGTTCTGTCACATTTTACTTTCAACACTACCAGCTCCTAAGACATTTCTTTATTACTTTGAAGACTATCCTGTAACAAACTGATGGATACTGCAGTACTGATCAGATTGCAGCCAGCAATCATTAATGTGTGCATAGATTGCACATATTCATGCTTACACTTGACGGCAGGCCAGTCATGCCAGAGGTATTGAGATCAGAAAGTAATTTGCTGTAATGATGATTAGCTAACATTATTCTGTATATAATGCTGAACACATAACACTATTGTACACACTACTGTATATTTGAGAATTGTGGTCTTTGAACCCACAACCACTGACTACTGCAATACTGTATATTTCTTTTGGACTACAGACTAATGCATGCATACTGTCCTTTTATACTTTATACATTCCTGCTCACTGTTGTTTGAGAATGTGAAACAGCTGCTTTGTGCTACAGAGTAAGCCATGCATGCTTTCTTTTACAGTTGGATATGTATTTTCAATTATATAAAAATGCCTGAAATAATAAGCAATCCATCTTTAAGAGTTAAAGCTACAATAATAGTACATTTTATATGCATACATACCACATGTGTCCATCATCCTAGAAAGACAAGCTGTATGATACCTCACATTCAAGGTCATTTCTTCAGCAGCTGTGGAAAAAAAAAAAAAACAGAATGCCATTATGAATACCAGTCTTGCCTATATTCAGCTATAACTTTTACAATTGGGCAATGCATTTTATACTTACACATATGTGGAGTGTTCCCTGCTCAACATTCTCTCATCCACTGATCAAGGGTATCCCTCTTCCACGTATGGAGGTTATCATAATGATGATGACACTGGTCACCAGTGAGTAGGCTACCTGTCGCACTGGTCAAAGCCCTAGCCAAACTAGTCCGGGCCTCAAATTTGTACTGAGAACCTGAGTTGTCCCTCTGCAATAGGCTCCTTAACTAGGAGCCCAGCAAAGACTTTGGACTCCTGAACACCCCAGCACTGCACATGAAAGCATACACCCTTTCAAACATCAGCCATGTCTCCTAAAGATCAAGCTCAATGTCTAATGAGCATTTCCTGTCATTTCCAGTTTAAATAGATGTTTCCCCACCAATTGTATACATTGCTCTTAGAGACAGTGCTCACTGTCTAGTTTTTGCTACATTTGAAAATGCTGCATGCCACTTACCATCGTGCAAAAATGGTAAGCCAGGGTGTGTAATGGGAAGTGGTGTGCAAATATGGGCAATAATAAAAATGCAATTCCAAGGATATTTGATGTACAGCAGCTTATGTAGCTCTGTTATTCAAATGTGATTGCAGAAATATAATTGCATGAATACAGTACACATTATACCCACAATCATACTTTTCATAATATATGAACAGTACTTTGTAAAGAAAACACCAAATGAAAAATGTTAAAAAACTAGAAACTGAAAAACAAAGGAGCCAGGGAAACTGATTCATCAGTGAAATTACTGACTCAACAGTTAAGTTAATTTGAGCACTTTCATTCCGTTATTAAAATATGGAACTTCATCAGAACATAGTGGTTTAAAAATAGGTCTGCCATGGATCACATGGAAAATAAACCAATCACAACCCAGTGAATAACATAACTGGAGATCTTTTTATCAGAAAACACACAACTAATGTAATCAATGCATACCAATAATGCAAATAAAAATAG
>NC_056733.1:1934167546-1934275046 GCF_019279795.1 Protopterus annectens
ACTTTCATGGCTTGAATTTCCGAAACTACTAACATAAAATCAACTCAGTATGGCCCATCAAATAATTAATCAGCCTGAGAAAACTCCAGCCCTATATAACTTATTTACCCACTACTCTAATAATCAGACTCTTTGCTCTAGCAATAAGATGCTAATAAATATAACTAAAAGTAAAAATTACGCTGGAGAATCCCTTTACTCTTGTAGTATTGCCAAAGTCTGAAATACCCTACCACTAAATATTAAATCCACCAATAATACAGCACAATTTAAAAAACTACTGAAATCCCACCTATAAGCTTCATGGACTTGCTCATGTACTGAACCTGCTAAATAACTGACTTCCTCATTAACTACACTGAAATAACCCTTATTTCACTCTCACTAGTCAGTTTCCATAACGTAACTTTTTGTTCAAGTCTGTAAATATTGTATATAGATCCACATATCTGGAAATAGTTATCAGTAAGGCTGATCCATAGCAATGCAAGCTGCTGTTTGCACTTACTATTTAACCTGCTTGATTCAGTTCTTGGTAATATGGAAGCTGGAACAAGCATGTCCACGTTCAACATAAATACTTGAGATCAAAAATTGCATTTTAATTTCATAAACTAGCCTTGTATGCTTGCAATCTCATTACTACATTATGTACTTTGTTAAACTACTTGTGCATTTTTTTAAGCTAGGTTTTGTATACTCTGTATGTCTTGAGCTTGCAATCTCATTACTTGATTATGTACTTTCTTAAACTATTTGTGCATTTTTCAAACTATGTTTTATTTATTTGTGTATTTTTCAAACTATGTTTTGTATACCCTGTTTGCCTTGCAGCTTTTCTCCCTGGGCCTCTGCTGAAAATGGACTTCTTGTTCAGCCAGACTTTCCTGGTAAACAAATGTAAAATAATAAATAGTGTGTATATATATATATATATATATATATATATATATAATATATAGGTCCTGTACTGTGCATTGACTATTGCTCTGATCAACAACTTTCCTGCAAGTACCGTTTGGTCAAAAGGCCAGTTGATTAACAGTGGAATGAGATCACAGTAATACCTGATTTGGAGAAAATGTTCTTTCCCTGGTTTCATGTGAGTTGGTATGTATAAGTAGCAGGAAGTGTGGAAATGCAACCCCCCAGCACAACAAATATGTTGTTTTTGAATATGTATGCACAAAACTTATGTCTTGGAGCATACAGGTTCTCACATCAATCTTTTGCGGAGTAATATTTGCCAGTGTTATGTGAGTCAATCTATTGTGATGCAGATCAACTTACACCATTTATATATATATATATATATATATATATATATATATATATATATATATAGATATTTATATTGAAAGAGATAAATATATACAGATATAGATATATAGATACAGATATATAGCAGCAATGGCCCAGTAACTCCCAGCCTTTTTAGCAAAGCAGCACAAATAATTCCCTTCAACTTTGGGAATGCAATTGAGTAGCTGGTCTATCCTGTTCATCATCACCAATTCGATTTTGGGATGGATACTAAATTTCTTTGATCTGGGGGGTTGGAATTAGTTTTATCAATTTATTCCTAAAGGGTTGATTTACAGAGATTTTAAAACAGTACATCTACTTCACTATGAATGAAAAATTTATGGCACAGCCTTCAGCTATACACTGATATAATTAAAGTTATGGCTGATGCTGTTTAGAAATGTTTGTTTAATCTATGCAAACTTTGAAGGTAACATTAACAAATATTGTGACTGTCTATCATTTGAGGTATGGGATATAGTAAATGGTCATGCAAGAATAATCAGTATCTTCATTTTATTACCATTTACAGGTTACTATCTTGAAATCTGGAAACAAATAATCGACATAAAATTGTTTTTAATCCAGAAAGTAGTTGCCTCTTGTTTCTTAAAAGCATTACTTATTTTATAACATGTTTAAGGTAAGACTACTAATTATACATTGATTACAGTTAATCAAATGCATTAGTTTTGTGTTTAAATCAGATGTTGTTAAAAAATTATGTTTTTATAAAGAAACACTGGTAATTTTAGCAGATAAAGGTTTTGCAACATATTTGCTTAAGTAATGTGGATGGCACTTGCTTTTAATGTGATTATTTGGGCTCTTCTCTTTTATTCATTTCCAGCTTTGCAGATTTCCTCCAAAGCAACTGATTTGCATGTAATGCAACTTTCTTTGCTAATGATTCAGCATGGTTTCATTCCAGTGCACTGCAAAGAGCTCAGTCTGCTGTTTTAATACCTAATTAATAGATTGCAGACACCAATTTACAGTGTCTAATTATTGCACACCACTCACTTAACAGCAGCTAGACATACCTTCTATGCGTATGCATTTACTAGCCTGGTAAACTCAAACAATACAGTTACTGCTTTTTATAGGCAGCCTGGAATCTGCTTAAGTCACTTGCTCAGCCTGTTTGTTAGTGGAAATTGATGGAATCATACCAGGAATAGAGAAATGAAACTGATTAGCATATGATAGCCTTGACCTTCTTTGGAAGACTGTCAGATGTACTAAAGTGATGGTCTTGAGGAGCAAGTAGGAACTGAAGAGAGTAGCCAATATCTCTGTTTCCTGAGCTATTACTTTATGGCATGCAGGGATGAGAAGAGCAGAAAAACATTCTTTTTATATCTATTACAAACCTTCTGATATCTCTCTGGATATTTATTTTCACATAACAATAATAGTCATGCTTATGACAAAGTAGAACATAAAGATTATAAAGCCTAACAGTTTAGCACAGAGGAGTATCATTAACTTACTCCTGCAGTATTTGGATTGAGTCCCATTGTTTCTATTTGCCGGTTGTGTAATGCTGGTCATGTCACTTAACGAGGCAATGAGGCATATGTGCCTACTAGGTTTACTCATCTAACAAATAAATAAATATGTAACAAAATAAGTATAGAATGAAACAGTAGCCCAGATTTGGGGCACAGTTCATTCTGCATGACTTTAAACCATCAACGTCTGCTTAGTTACAATGTCTCAGTTTCAGTTTTTAAACAAGGCACTGAAGCTCAGTACTCTTTCATTATAATAACTCATGGTACAAATTATTTTCTCGCTTGCAAGCTCTTTACTGAAGACTAATCCTTTTCATGTCAATACATTTATCACCCTGCCTTTAACAGTATGTACTTTGATCAGACTTGGCTAAAACATAAACTTTAGTGGCACAGTAATGCACTAAAACTGAAAGTGGCAATGCACCGAAAGAAAATTTGCAGCCACTAAAGCTTCACAGACAATATCTTTCCTAACTGCAATATAAACTGCAAGTCATCATTTGAATACTGTAACATCGACTCTTGAAATTAGATGGCTTTGTAAATTACAACTTTTTAAATACTGCAAACATGTAAATACATAAATATGCTTCTTTACTGACTAAACAACATATCAGATATTATACCACTGACTAAGCCTATATATAGTAGCTAAATTGTGTCATAACAAATCTTAGACTTGCTAATTATGAATGTTTGAAACTATCCCAACTCCAGCTGAACACTTTAAGGATTAGTAGTATTTTGAATGCTAATGCATGAATATACTATTTCTCTTACAAAATGTATGTACTTACTGTCTTTCTTCAGTGCCTGATTCATAGCGGAAAAATCTTTAGGACCAGTCCACATACTGAGTTAACATATTTAAATAAATAAATAAATATAGATACATTTATGTCTGCTTCATGGAACCTTATATTTTTTTCAGTGCTTACTCAACTTCTTCTTTATTAAGGCTATTCCAATAATTGCTGCGCTTTCCATTTAAAACTTCTTCCTCTCATTCTCCCTTGAGGCTAGAGACAGCACATCTGTATATTTAAAACTGTACCTGCTTTGTCTTAAAACAACTTTTTTGTAATTATATCATGCAGTTAGAATCTACCCCCTGAAGTACTTACATTATGTTCAGCATTCTTTCTGCAAGTAAGCATGTGTTATGTGTTTGTTTGTGTTTGTGTGTGTGTGTGTGTGTGTGTGTGTGTGTGTGTGTGTGTGTGTGTGTGTGTGTGTGTGTGTGTGTGTGTGTTTGCCTGTCTGCATGCTCAGAAAATGCATGCATTGATATCTACTAATCATCCATCCATCCATCCTCAACCTTTTTCCCATTTTGCACTTGGGGTCAGGGTGTCAATTCTGCAGTGACAATCATCTTGAGCCAAGGATTACATTGCATGGTGGCTAGTCCTGCCATGGTAGTAAATTCGTACCATTCACGTTTTCACATATTCTCACCTACTATGTGACACATAAAAGGTTTGTCTTGTACTGTAGGTTAAGAAAGCAAGTTTCATGACTGCCAAGATGCACATGTTATATTATTGTTTAATGTACACTTTCTTTCAATGGGTTTACTTATTTGCTTTATTAACTATGAGAAACTATTTTTTTGGGGGGTGCATCTGCTACTGACCTCAAAGCCATCATTCTTGGGCTACAAATATTCTTTAGTTTCCTGCATTTCTAAACATGGCATTTCTTTCCAAAGGAGAAAGCCTTGTATTCTTTAACACCATCCAGTTCTTGCACTTGGAATTGGGGAAGACTGGTTCATATTACAAGAGTCTACTTGGCATGTTACATGTGCTGATCTTTGTCTTGAGATGTGCCAGAAGTGATGCAAGTAGAAGCACATGTGCATCCATTCATGGAGCACATCTGCAAATCCATTGTTTTCCAACATGGGCATTGTATATAATCCCCTGGTCCGGTAGATGATTTCCTGTCTCAGTCTTTAGGGCAGAAAATATGACTGCCAGCCACTGAAGTGCAGTTTTCATGGCCCCTCTGTCTCTGCAGGTTAATGAATTGATCCCAGGTCTCTAGCACATCTGCAGAAGCAAGATGGATCTGACTATGGCAAAGGTTATATAAAAGGCATATATACACATAGCCCTTGAGCACTCAATTTACAAATTAAAGTATAAATTATGCAATGAATATGACACAAAATGCTAATTTTGTCTAATAAAGGTACACCTTAGTGCATAATATGATATGATGGGGGGTCTATATTATCTAACTGAAAAGTGAATTCCACGAACTGCATCTACATCAAAAATACAGTTCAGCAAATTTGTTCTTGTGGGGCCGCTGCACCCCCTACCCCCCAATTACATAAACCAACTTCAAGATCATACTACAGTGAGGAAAGGGCAAATTTTCTGATCTTCACTGTACTGTGATCTCAATATTACCATTTTCTTGAACTGCATTTTCTATGTAGATGTAGTTTGCGGAATTCATTTTTCAATGAGATAATACAGATTGGATATGAGGTGCTTGTGCCTGAAGACTTTTACTGAGATTAAAAGCAGAAGCTAATCTGTAAAGTATAATTTGCTCTGAATATTAGCTGAGTTATATGTGCTTTGATTTTTTGTTTGGAAGAAGTCCTGGCTGGGTGTGTCATTGTTCATTAAGACATGACTAGAGGTTAATATTGACCAACCAAAGGTCAGTATTTTTGGATCCACTTTAAAAGGTAAATCATTACATAAAGAGATAATCTTAACTTGTATCCCTACATTTGCAGCTGTACATTTCAAAACATTATGTTATTTATATCATTCTATCTGTCATATAAAGTTTTAATATGAGAGCTGTTTGTTTTAACAAGGTCTGCCCGATGTAAAGATCGTAATGTTCAAAAAGGCAGCATTTCAATATTGATTAGTGCCAAATCAAATGTCACCCTATAAAAACATTTAATTATGTTAGCTGTCTGTCTTATTATCTGCATGTGCATGGCAGTTTCACATAACTTTAACTAAATATGGAACATATTATATAGCAGCACTCTGTAAAGAGGAGTTCTTTTTAAAAGCTGACCACTGTATTGAATGCTTGGTTATTTTCTTTGATGTACCATGAGCCACTATAACCATCTTTCTACAAGTCAAGTTTCAGTAAATATTTAGACTGCAGAGAAATACTATTCCTCTGTACCCTCTGAAAGACGACTTTATCAAGTAAGACATAACATTGATCTGAAGCATATAAAAGTTATCTTCTTTTGAAATTTTAAACATTTTAGTACAGAGGAAATCCTACCAACTAAAAGGAAGGTTGCATTTTTTGACTAAACTCTGTTCATCATTTGGTGATTAAAAAAAATATTATATGACAAATAATGTCAAAATCTTTTCCTAGTAAGTGCTTGGAACATTTTTTTAGAATGTTTTTAAACAATACATATATATTTCATCATAACTGCAAAATTTAGGATACAAGTTTGAAAAATATAGTGGTATGTTAAAAACTGTGGCTGAGGGTATGCAGGTGTGCTACAATTTTTGATTAGTACATGTAAAATGATAAGGAATCATTATCTTAGACAGAAACAATACAAATGATTAGCTGTGTTTATGCTGCAGGCTGCACTGAATGGTCATGGAACCAAAAAATTCATCCGCAACTTTAGTTTAATGCCCTTTAACTGTTATATTTCTGAGTTTTAAAAAATACTGAGAAAAACACACTTTGTTTTAGATTATAAACCTCTTCCTTATATAAAGAATTGGTTCTTGTTTCTAAGCATGCTTTATGCTAAATGTTATAATATATTACATATTCATTTTAATGGATCGCAAGTAGTTTTTTGCAGATGACATAACAGATGGTTTAAAAGGGAAGCTTTTATGAAGATACATTAAAAGGTTTTTAGCAGATAAAGGTTGTGCTACCCATCTGCTTTGTTACTTAAGTACTACAGATGATTGCCAATCTCTCCTGTTAGAGTGAATGCATTAAAGAGTGCTGGCAGCCACTGAAGTGGTTATCCTGTTCCTCTGGTTATGATTGACACACACACACACACACACACACACACACACACACACACACACACACACACACACACACACACACACACACACACTCACACAAAATGAAGCTTCAGTAATTGTCTTTGATCTTATGAGCAAAATGAATGAGCATCTGAAGAAGTGTTAGAGATATGTTACCCAATAATGGCAAGTCCAACAACATCCATTATTAGAAGCATTGCACTTAAAGACTGTCAGTCATTGCGTATATTGATTACCAAGCTAGTTTTGCTCATTAGGAAGACCCACGCTAAATTAAAAAGGAATTTTATTCCATCCAACCATGGCAAATGTTTGCTAATGCCTATGAAACATGAGACGCATGCAGAAATGAATCAGAACCTGAAAGCACTTGTAAAAATAGAAGTACAGTAACAGTTTAAAAAAAGATACTTATGCTTGTATCAGAGACTTACAAGGACATAAAGAATCATTACGTCAAGTTGCATGCTTACAAAATATCATGCATGAGATATTTGTTCTCTTTCTCTCTGATATTATGCAGCACATTTTTTTTGTTTTACCCATACATTGGATTTCTGCTGTCATGTCATAAGGAAAGTACTGTTGCAACGTTATTCTGATTTCACAAGTAATTTACTAATGAAAGGTAAAAAAGTGAGACATATATATATATATATATATATATATATATATATATATATATATATATATATATATATATATATATATATATATATACACTTCTGCTTTTAAGATTGTAGCAAGCTGCTTTTTACCGCTTATACTACACATGCAGCACTGAAGGGCTCAAGTACTACAATACTCTAACTGGAGAAGCAGTATCAAAACTCGTTTCTATGGCAACACTCAGAAATATTGGAAAAGATGAATACCAGTGGAGCACTGCCAATCAGTTACCATCTCCTGATTGTAAATCCTAACACCTTAACACCTTGCACACAGGGTACTTTATCCTTTTGCCCCACCCTAACTACACAAATAAATTCAAGATCTGGATACTTGTAATCTCCAAGTTGTAATCAAAGTCTAATTACTATTTCAAAGATATATTCTGGAGATAAAAAATCCTTTGCCATTTATAGTATTTTTTATGCTTTTCAAACTGATTAGTCTCTGTATCTGACAAACCCATGTGTTTCTCAGCCTGATAGACAGATACTTAGTTAGAGAATTGCCCACCCACCCTCACTACTCACAATGACCCCACTCCATTCCCCAAGCATGTTGAAATGTTTACATCACATTTATTCCCTACCGCAGTGTGCATCGTGGTACCTTGTTTGGCATGAGGGCTGTGTCCATCCTTTTTCCCAGTATGAGAACCCTTTATTCTTTCACTGAGTTTGGTTTATGGAGAATGGCCATAAATCAGCAGCAACTCTCAGGCATTAAGGGGTGTGCAAGATAGCTTATCAATTGGATAACCCCTCCATACCCTACTCCCCATGGCAGCTCATTTTAGCTCTGCCATGGCTGGCCAGCCTCCATGGAAAGTATTTGTGCAACCAAACCTGATTTCTCTGGTATGTGCATCTGCACTGACTTGGCAGTATGTGCTCAACAGGAATATTCCTGCTTGTGAACTGTGCAGAGCTGTTTGCAGCTCTCACCCATGGGGTGAACCAGAACTGCCACCCTGAATCAAAGATCGGCAAGGGGAGAGCAGCCATTTATTACCATCATTCCTGACATGCTCTCATTAGTACCTGCACTACTAATTGAACAATGGTCATCATGGTCTCATTCAGCGATTTATCCTTATGTGAAACAGGAGTGGTGTCTGCAGTTTACAGTATTGTTAGCATTTTATTACAACACATCTGGTATGTTTCATTATATTACATGGTTAACATGAATGGAGGTTATACTCTGCACTCTTATTATAATTTTCATACATACTTAACCCATAATCTGTATCTTCATTATTAACAGGGTAATGGTGCAACAGAAAACATGCTTAGGGTCACTATGGGATGATGGTTTAATTACGAAAATTACTCAAACATTCACAATATGAGACCTGGAAAATTAAACACTGGTCAACAGTGCATGCTTCCGTGCCCTACTCCAATAAGTTGTTTAACCAATTTGTATCTCATATCATCTAAGAACTATGAAATGATGGAACAAGTACCTTAAGAACAGAATCATACCAATGTTTAAAAAACAGATAGTTGTTGGCTATCCAGTTCTATTGTATACTGAGGTGTCTTCAGTATATAGATTGCATGCCCTCCCTATGTCCACATGGGTTTTCACTGAGTATCCCAGTATTCTCCTACAAATTAAGGCATTCCATAGATGAACTGGCAATCTTCCAAAATGCATATGAATGCCATACTTGCTCGCTAAGATAGACTGGTGTATTTTCTAGAATTAGTTTCCATTCCTTATGCACATTGAGGGTCAGCACAGATCCCAATTTTCCCATGATGCTAAGCTGGATTGATTTTGTAACAGGGTAATTAATCAAGGAAAAGATTTTAAGCTTGGTTGCAGGCATTAGCAGGAAAGATTCAGATTATCTTTCCACTTGTTAAGAAACTCACTTTCGCGGGGAATGAGCAAGATGTGAAAAAGTACTAGGCAGATATATTTGGACTCACCATCATGTACATTGTAGAATCTGGAGCTAGACTTCTTGAAATGTGATAGTCTGTACTTTCTGACAGGTTTTCTTCATGAGATGCTTTGAAAGAAGTTAGGCTAGACAGAAGTCCTATGCTGAGGTTGTTGTTGTGTCTTTCGGCTTTTTCCAGTTAGGGGTCGCCACAGCAGAACTCCGGTCTGCTAATGATTGGCAGTAGATTTTTATGTGCCGAGTTGCCAGCCCTGATGCACAACCTTCAATGAAGGTACGCCCATTCACTCATGTCTCCACACAGAAGACGCTCTAGCTGAGAATTGAACCGGACAACGTCTTACTGTGAGGCAACAACGCTACTGCAGCACCACCACTGCAGTAGGTCCTATGCTGATTTATGTACATTCATATTCTTTTTTTTTTTATTATTTCAGTGGATGAGAGGGTTTCATAAGTGCAGAAGCAAGTTACAGGGAAGAAAAACCTGTCAGTTCTTTGAGCATTAGTATTAAGTACCAGAAGTGAGTAGAAAGTCTTCTGCTTTCCTGTACAAATGCATATGTTAATGATGAGTCAGCCATCTGAGTGGTGCAGCAGTTGACATTGTCAACTCACAGCAAGAGGTTCTCCGGTTCAATTCTTGGCTGGGTTGCCTTCTGTGTGGAGTCTGCATGTTCTCCCTGCATTTGCATGTGTTTCCTCTGGGTACTCTGGTTTCATCCCACACTCCAAAGACATGCATCTGGAGCATTTCTCTCTGGGCCTCTGCTGAAAATAGGCTCTGTCCTTGTCGGACTTTCCCGGTGAACAAATGTTAAATAAATAAATAAATCTCTTATGTCTGGAATCTTACCTGACAATTTCAATGTCCATATGGGACATAACTAGAATACCTGGAGAAGTATGACTGGAACGAGTAGCCTCTCAGACTTACACCCATGTGATAAACCAATATAATGTTTATTATCAGAATGATGAGTATAGGTTCAGTGAACATGGAATGTTGAAAAACAGTTGGCTGACTTCCGTGTTCCAACCTACATGCGTTCAAGTCCTCGGTTCAGTGAATGCACTGTGCATTCCTACATATGTGGTCAACCCTAGGACTAGAGATTGTGGTACAGTGCAGACTGGGAAATTTCCCCATTTCCCCACTGTAGTGCGATCTTGGAGTTGGAATATATCATTTGTATGGGGTGTGGGGGGTGCCTCCCTGCAAAAATGGGCACTTCTGTGTTGTGCAGTCCATTTGTACTGCTGAACTACAACATCCATTGTTGTTCTGAAAGGTGCAGAGGAAATCATATGTTGAATAATGCTGAATTTGAACAATTGGCATTAAATTCAACATACTGCCTTTCTTCCCCTGCATTTTTCAGTGTTGTGATTCACACGAATGAATGGAATTCGTTCTGCCATTTGCAATTTTGATAGTAAACCCAATATAGGACTCCATTAAAAGTCACAATTATCCATAACTGGGATCTTGTTTCAGCACAGACAGCCTCATCTGTGTAGCAGAAGATATTGGGCCACATCTGGTGAGATGTGCCTTGTGCTCATCTCACCTGAATTTATGTTGTGTGTTCTAAACTCCCTAGTGTATAAAACAACAGCACTACAGAACTGTTGCCATATGTTTGGGACTCTTGAGTACATAGAACGATAGTGCTGTCAGCAGTTCATCATTTAGGCATTGAATTTGTCAGTCATGTGCCAACTGGACAGGCATGGGGGGCTCCAACAATCAGTTAGGGTTTCTAGGAAGATTGAGTGGAGATGCCTATGCCAAATAATCTTGAGTCTTCTATCTGATATGACTTAAACAGTACTCCTTATGTGACAATAGATTCCATTCTAAACTGATGATTTTCAAGAGAAGAAATATTGAGGAAACAGCAAGGAACAGTAAATGGAGTGTTGCTAATCCCAGTCACCATGGTCAACCCAAGACCTACTGATGGACAATGGTTGTGAAGGAAGCTGTCAAAATTAAGAAGCTGGCTTAATGCACAAGACTTAATGAAGATCTTCCCTTTTTCTAAACAATACTTTTATTGATTTTGCAAAATAATTAATAATGCACACATGTTTTTCCTTAATAGGACTTCTCAGTATAACTCACGAACAGCCATTTGATAATATTACGTATTTTCATATAAACAAACTTTTACATCCCCATAGAACAGTGTACCTGCAAGTTATTTAAACTATACCTTTAGCTCCCACTTTTCAGCAGAATCAAAACTGGTGGCATCCATGTCTGCACAAGAAGTGTAGTGACATCTCCCACTCTTGCTTTCTGTAGACATCTCTGTTTTGTTCATAGGTTCATAGGTGTGTACTAGGCTAATGGCTCTAGAGCCTATATAAGCCTAGCCCAAGAAGATTCCCTGGCATCATGCCGCCCAAAGTTAGTTCTCAGTGCCCCTGTCAAGGAAGGCCACTGAAGTGATCCCCGGGGTGAACTTACTATTGCCCATCCACTTATCAAGAGTTCTGTTAAAGAGGGCCAGTGAAGTGCTCTGCTTGACATGAATGGGAAGTTTGCTCCAGATTATGGGAAGTCTCTGGGTTAGGAACCTGTCTCTCCAGCATGTTCTGTTTATTGTGGTAATGAGGTTTATGTCCTTGGAGCATGTGGCACGGAGGGATTGGGATTTCTTTAGGTGTAGCATATCTAGCAGCCCTGGGTCAGACAAGGCTTTGTACGTCAAGCAGAGATCGCCTCTAAGTAGGCGATAAGAGATAGAGTATAGCTGGAGTTTTTTCAGTCTGTCTGTATAGGGCATGTGTCTAAGGCCAAAGATCCTCTTAGTGAGGTATTTTTGTGGCCTTTCCAGTTGTTGTAGGTATCTAGTGAGGTACATACCAAATGGGGTGTTGTATTCTATAATAGATCTAATGAGGGGTGAGTTGAGAGGTATCATGACTTCTTTCTTGCTGGATGAGAAACCTTTTGTACTGAGATGTGCCACATAGAAGGACTTTCTGGCTACAGTGGCAATGTGATTATCAAAGGAGAGGTTACTGTCAACCTGTGTCCCCAGGTCTCTTATCACACCTTCGGTGTTTAGTGGACTACCGCCTATGTGGTAGTTCATGGGCACCAAAGTTTTCCCAATGAGAATGACAATGCACTTTTTGGCATTGAGCTTAAGGCCATGATTCTGGCACTAGTCATTGGTGTCAGTGAGGCCTTTTTGTAGAATGTCTACATCAGTTGGAGAATCAGTAATAGTTCCCAGTTTGCAATCATCTGCAAACTTGGTCAGCCAGAGTCCCTTTGTGTTGGCTTGAACTTCAGAGAAGTAGATACCAAACAGGAAAGGACCTATGTTGTAGCAACATATCGGTATTGATACAAGAAAGGCTTGTGATAGACATACACTTTACTGTCTGCCTTATGCAGAATCACTAATCTGTCATCACTAGGATTTATACTTATTGATCAAGATTGCAATATCCTGGAGAGTCTCTTTTATCCAGCATATAGCAATCTCAGACTTGACATATACCAGTTACAGAGATTAGGGTGCATACTGCATGTTGGGATATACAGAGAGGCTAGTTTCCATGCAAAAATGCTTTTATAATGATACTTTCTCGTAGTGACTGTTGTCCATGGTCAACAGATGGAAATGTTTTATGATCACATGTTTGAGGGTCAAAAACAAAACAGATTCATTGGTGAGTCATATTGATGCCAGATATAGACATAACTAATTCTACTTAGAACGTTTTGGTCACACTTTTAAGCATCCTACCCCCTCCTCTCCTTGATGGCATGGGCTTCCTCCTGATCTCAGACATCCTCAATATTTAACCACCCCTGTCTTTATTTCCATAGATTCGTCCTCATCTTTTCCAGAATCAAGCAATGCTTCTTGTACCATGACAGTACTTAGTTCTTTTGTTTAATACCAAACTTTATTTATCAAACTGACAACTACAGTGAAAAAGAAACATGAAAACATATTAAGCAAAAAGAAATAACAGTACAAATGTTCAACTAGCAATGCAGTAGACACGTTATCTTAACCCCCTTTTCTACATTCAAAATCATCATCAGCAGCATTATCAACACCCTTTTTTTATTTTCTACATGTGTTCGGGGTGTCACGTCAACTGTCGCTATCTCTGACGATTCAGTGCTATCCTTCTAACTTCATGCCTTACTGTCCTAGATCTTCTCTCACACATTCCATCCATCTCTTTGCTGAATGCCCTAATTTCTTCTTGACTTCATGCCTGTTCCAAATCTTCTTTACCAGATTGTTTTCTGCTTTCCTGCACATATGTTCAGACCACTATAATCTGTTCTCTTTGATCTTCTCTGCAATTGGAACTACTTGAGCTTCTGCTCTGATGTCATCATTTCTTCATCTGTCCTATATTGTGCATCCTACCATACATCTCAGGCACTTTATCTCCATCACCTCTGGTTTCCTCAACTGCTCTGCTCCACTGCACAGGTTTCTGTGCCATACAGTAGTACCAGTCACACCACGCGGTTTACCCAGCTTTCTTTTCACATTCTTTGGCATTCTTCTGTCACACACTACCCTTGGCAATCTGTCTCAGTTGGCTGAAGCCCCTCTAATTCTACCTTTGACTTCTGCATTCAGGCTTCCCTTCTCCTCAACCACCTCCTCCCATGTACATGAAACTGTTAACTTGTTCCACTAATTTCCCTTGTATCTCAGTTCTCAGATTCTTCTAATTTCCTCCATTTGCTGCTAGTATAACTGTCTTATCTGTACTCAGTTGCATCCCATGTGCCTTCAGTTTTGCATTCCATCCCTATATCCTTTGTTAAAGTTCTTGTTCAGATTCAGCCTGCAATGTCACATTGTCCTCATACAGCAGCTTTGTTGATCTGTCACCTCTGACCTCTTTGCTAATGTACTCCATCACAACTATGGACAGCAGTTGGCTCAGGGCTGAATCCTGATGCACAGCCAATCTCACTGGGAACCCCATCTGTAAGTGCAAACATTCTTCATATTTGAGTTAATGGGTCCTTGTACATAGCCTCCACTAATACTACCAATCTTTCGTGGACTTTTATCATTACAGGACTGCACAAATCAGCTTTCCTGGGACCTTCTCACATTGCTTTTTCCAAGTCTAGGAATGCACAGTTGAACTCTTTCCTCATTGCCAACTTCTTTTTAGCTATTAGTCTCACTTGAAACATCAGGTTAATTGTGCCGCATCGTGACCTAAATCCAAACTGCTTGCCTCCCATCTTATTTTCTACTATTCTGCATATTCACTAAAACAGAAACAGCTAACTAACCACACTAAAACAGAAAGAGCTGTGTATTAGTTTGCTAATAACCCTTTCTTGAACTTTCATGCAATATGGCAATAGTTTGATGCAACTATACCGCCCACACTTGTGAATGTCCCTTTGTTCTTGTACATTGACACTAATCTGCTTTTTCTCCAGTCATCAGTTGTGTTTCCTTCCATATGGCTATGAATAACTTCAGGAGTCATCTCTCCCCTAACTCTCATAACATCTTGGTCATAACTGCCATCTTGGTCATAACTGCCTTGGCCTCATCTAAGCCTGATGCTTCCCCTGGCTTCATTTTCCTTCTCATTTCTTTAATGGTAGGCTCTTCTTCTTCTTTCATCATAGTCTGTGTCTGGGGGAGTACAGCTTCTGTGAGGTTTTCTTCATTCAGAAGCTCCTGGATGTACGTATTCCATCTGCATTTAATGTCCTGTGGACTGATGTACAGGTTGTTGCTGACATCAGTTATGAATGGTGTCAGATGACTATCTTTATCTTTCTGTCTTTGTCTTGTAAACTGCTGTGGTAATTTGACCATACATTTCATTTCCTCTCTGCTTTTACTGGCTGGTGTGAGTAAGCACAAAATTATCATTTTGTGAAATCTGTGTCCTTCAACTATTTAAATTTATTGGCCATCCTAATGTATTCCATAGTACCACAATATAAAAGTGACCAATCCCTTTCAATCTATCTTGCTGTTTTAAAAATAGTGACTCTCCATTACAATTTAACTTTTAGACAGGTAAAACTTGTTACCTACTTTCACATCTAACTCCTCTAGTGCACACTGCAGTGTTTCGGATAAACCATTTTTTTTCATCTTACCTTTAAGCATCTATTGCAAGACCACCAGTTATTTTAGAGCCCACATTCTGCCTCTCAGTAGTCATCTTGGGATTAGTGCTTCTGTTTTCTCCCGATGAGAGAAGAAATGCAGTTACATTATTTCCTGGAGACTGCGTATCACCAGAAAGCTTGATAACTGCTTTATAGTTGATAGCTTACACTCTGTGCTTATATTATGATCCTGGTGAGAGTAGGAGCACAGTGTATTGATTCCTGACTCTTTCTGGTTGGAGAGTGAGTATCTGTGCTTAACATACCTGATTGGTCTGGTTGCTATTTGAGGCATCTACCAGAAAAAGGCTACAAGCCTGCAGACCCTTGCATCATCTGGGATAAGACTGTGGATCACCCATCAGGCTGTGGCCTGCTTCTCTTCTTGGGATTGGTGCTAAAACTAACTAGTTTTAGCTAGAACTAGCCATTTTGTTTAGTTTCTGCACTCAAAATTGCTTTCTTGTGCTCAGCACTTGCTCAGAACTTGTTGTAAGCACTAAATAAACTACAAATTACTACAGCACTCGACTTTCCTCACTTGTCAAGAGGAAAACAGTTCCTAGTACTTAAATTAATAAGCACCTATCCAGGCATGTCCATGGGTCAGCTCCCGGTGTTTTCTCCTGTCCACCTGATGAATCTGGGCATCTTGGGGCAATATAGCAATTGCCTCATGTACACTGACAACCCTCTCCTCCTACCACCCAACACTACAACCTGTAAGAGATGCACATATATAGCCAAACTGGAAGCCACGCTCTCTCCAGCCAAGACTGGACTAGACAGTCAAGAGGAGAAGGTTAACAACTGCACCACACCATACTCAACTCACAGTACTTCAAGACCACACTACCAAAACCCACACATTGAAACACAAAGCACACACACCCACATTCATGGAGGTGCTCAATAAAAATCTGCCCAAGCAACAGAGACCTCACAAGTGGAAACGCAGACAACCATCACCACCCAACACATAGCCCACAAAATCAGTGTGCCACTCAACCTCAGCCCATAAGACAAAACAATGTACCCAACACACTAGTCATAGGTGACTCTGTAGTCAGGCACGCTGATGTCCCACTTACCAGGTTAAACAAGGAGAAAGTTACCGTCAGCTGCCTGTTGGGTGCAAGGATCCGTCACATAGCGCACACACTCAGGTCACTCCACAACAAGTACAAATATGACTGTCATTGTCCATGTTGGTGTGAATGACCTGAGATATACCTCCCTGGACTACATGAAAAGAGACATGGAGGAGCTCTCGGATCTTGTAGCCCAGGCAGGTATGACCCTAGCCCTGAGTAGCATCCTGCCATCACCCAGAATGATACCACAGCACAAGGGCAAAATGATTGACTTCAACAATTGGCTAAGCTTCTTCATTCTAAGGGGATTCAGTATCTGTCTGCCTGGGACGACATGGTTGACAGACCACAATGCTTTGCCAGAAATGGCCTGCACCTGTCGCCCCTAGGATTCCAGATACTAGCTAAGGCTCTTGCCACCTCTATAGTGCCTTTTTTAGGCAAGGTTCAAATGCTAAATTTACCACAGTAACAGGTACAAGCAAGCAAACTCTGACAGTAATGCTACTCAATGCTAGAAGTCTAAACCTCAAAATGCACTCACTTGAGGGACTCCTTAAAATGGAAAACATCGACATCTGTACAGTGACAAAGAACCTGGTTCAAGGCTCCAGAGAGCACCCTTGCATTACCAATCTATAATTCATACCACACCTTTCGGCCACCTAACCTGGACCGAAACACTAAAGGCGGAGGTGTGTTCATATTCATTAAGGATATCCACACCTCCAGGATAGTTACTCAACATAATGCATCCAAAATTATCTAAGTGCAACTAACACTGGTCAAGACTGCAATCCAAGTTGTAGCTTGTTACAGTTCCCCCACCATGCCCCAGGATTCCCACTCTTCATTTCTTAAGATACTGGAAAATATTAAAGGTACAACCCAATACCTTAATTATGGGTGATTTCAACTACCCCACCATCAACAGGGAAGACTACTCATGTACCAACTCATTCACTCAACATTTTCTGGAATTCATAAATTCCAATGCCTTGGATCAGCTTGTTCACACCCCCACCAGGGGCAGCAATATCCTGGACCTGGTGATTACCAATATGGGTAACTGGTGTTCCATGCCAGAGGTCAACTCCTCACTGGTCAGATCCAACCACAGGCTAATCACCCTTGACATCCATATCCCCCCCCTACCCCCATTAAGGAAACCACCATCAAAAACTACTCCAAAGTCAACTTCATGCTTCTTAAGACAGAAGTGGTAAACTTCACGACACCCATGCAGTTGGAAAATAGAGGTACGACTGCTGAATCTAACACAAATGCACTGTATAAGTACATACACGAGTGCATGGATTGTGCCATCCCAACAGCAAGGTAGTGCACACATCCTATCTTGACCTTGCCAAGGCTTTCAATACCATCCCCACTCTGGAATTATAGATAAACTCACTAAACTGGGCATAAATCCATATGTCACAAGATGGGTGGCCAACTGGCTCACTGACAGAACCCACACAGTAAAAGTAGCAGACTCCAAGTCCGACTTCAGATCAGTGATGAGTGGAGTACCACAGGGTTCAGTCCTGGGTCTTCTCCTGTTTGGCATCTACTTCTCTGAAGTGCAGGCCAACACAGAAGGTCTTTGCCTAACAAAGTCTGCAGATGACTGCAAACTGGGAACCATAATAGAATCACCTAATGATGTAGACATTCTACAAAAAGGCCTCACAGATACAGAGACAGATGCTTGGTGTCAAAGTCATGGCCTCAAGCTCAATGCCAGGAAGTGCATTGTCATCCCATTTGTGAAAAACAAGTTACCCATGAACTACCACATAGGTGGTAGCTCACTAAACACAGAAAGTGTGATAAGAGTCCTAAGGACACAGGTGGACAGTAGTCTCTCCTTTGATAACTACATCACTACAGTAGTCAGGAAATCCTTCTATGTGGCGCACCTCATCACAAAAGGGTTCTCCTCTAGAAAAAATGAGGTCATTGTTCTTTTCTACTCATCCCTAATCAGACCCATTATAGAGTACAATACCCTGTTTGGCATGTATCTCACAAGACACCTACAACAATTGGAAAGGCCACAGAAATACCTCACTAAGAGGATTACTGGCCTCAAACAGATGCCATACGCAGACCGTCTCAAAAATCTCCAGATCTACTCCGTCGCATATCGCCTACTCAGAGGTGATCTCTGCCTAACATACAAAGCTATGTCATACCCAGAGCTGTTGGACATGCTACACTTAAAGAAATCCCAATCTCTCTGAACCACACACTCCAGGGACCTAAACCTTGTCACCACAGTAAACATAACCTGCTGGAGGGATAGATTCCTGTCCCAGAGACTTCCCATACTCGGGAACAAACTACCCATTCATGTCAAGCAAAGCTCCTCACTGGCCCTCTTTAAGAAAAATCTTGATGAATGGATGGGAAATAGAAAATTCACCCCAGGGATCACTTCTGTGGAACTGCTTGACCTGGGCACAGGAAAATAATTTTCTTGGGTGGCGAAAGCCAGGGAAACTTTTTGGCTAGGCTTATATAGGCCCCAGGGCCTATAGCCTAGGACCTACCTATGAACCTATGAACCTGTGATAGAGATTCTTTGTGCCATCTTCTAAGCCATTTGCAGAAGCTAGTAGCGTGTCGCTGATGCCTTGCTCTTCACTTTTGTAACTGATTTCTTAGCCCATTTGTTTGGCAAACAGTACTACTTCTTAGCTTGGTCATTCTTTTCTGCCTCTCACTTTTTCATGCACTGCTTCTGTCCTTTGATGACTTCCTGGACTTCTGCATTCCACCACCAGTTCTCCTTTTGTATCTTATTTCCACAGCTGGCTTGGCCTCTCACCTGTTGTATAGTCCTAACACATGCAGTTTTAAGGCACTGCCATTCTTCTTCATCTCCACCCATTTCCTCTTCTGCCTGAAGAGCTAGAGCCCTGAATAATTCCTTGAACTCCTGTGCTTTCTCTCCAGTCTACTTCCAGGTCTTCAGCCTAGTCTCTGTTGACCTTAAAGCCTTGTATGACCACTACTTGCAGCTGATTCTGGCAATCAGTGGTTTTTGCGGTGAGATCACTGTTTCAATGGAGTTGACTTTGCAATCACTGATTCTAACCAGTGCCCTTTCTTTACTAGGAGGAAGTCTACCTTAGTTGTATGTTGGGCACTTTTGTATGCGATCATGAGACTGTCTGTCATGCTGAAACATATGTCGGCCTCCTTCAGGCCATTTGCCAGACAGAAGTATAGAGTGGCATCTCCTTCTTTACTCATGTTGGCCCATCCATATGGACCCAGGCAGTTTTTGTATCCTTTTGTGTCTGTCCCAAAATGTGCATTGAGGAAACCTAATATCAACCCCAATTAATGTTTTATCTAGTAAGTCCTGTAACTGCTGTCTGAAAGCACTCTTTTCCTTGCTGTCATGACCCTGCTGCAGGACATAGGCTAAGATTATGAATACTGCCATATCCTTACATTGCAGTCTAACTGATATGTCAGTCCTTAATTCTGATAACATCTCTGGCTGTCTTCTGAAGCCTCTCCCTCACTACAGTTTCCACAACATTTCTAGTCTCCCCTCATTCTGTTGAGCAGTGTACTCTGGATCCCACTCCAAGTGACTTTGCTACACTGCCTTTCCATCTTGTCTCCTGGATACAAAGGATGTCCAGCTTCCTCCATACCATCCCGTCATTCAGTCCTAAGCTCCATCCTGTCGGTGAAACTGTACCGAGTGTAGCTGGTTGGCAAGTTGATTGTTTTTTACATCCAGCTATCACTCAATGAGCTATGCCAGGTAATCCAAGCTGGGCATAAATTCCTTCCACTATTAGCATGAGTTTCTGGCATAGCTCAGCTCCTCAACCCACTTTTCACCTGCAAATACCCATACCCATTTTGGCAACATCATTGACTAAATCGCCTAGATCCAGTTTGTACACTGTCAAGTGGCTATCACTGACATGGAGTGCAGTCTGTATTCCATATATACTTCTATCTAGAGGATACTGCACAAATCAGTTTATGCCCAGAGTGGTTGGTCTATACAACTGTTTCTGCAATAGGCACTCTCGTCTGTGCTGCTGTGTGCAACTCCAATCTTGGGAGAGTTTTCAGGTGGAAACAACATATTTTTGGGAGGTAGGAGAAACCCCAAAGAGACACATGAAGAACCTACAAACTCCATATAGGCATTGGCCAGAGATCAGGATCAAACCTCATACCTTGCATGTGGGAGGCAAAGACTTTAACCATTATACCAGCTGTCTTCAATAAGTATGTAAAATATTAAGACAGCCTTACAGAAGTCATTAGTAAGATCCCATGAAGCAAATTCACATAATTTTTTCATCAGTAAAGCAGGTTAACTGCAGCCATTGATGCTTTAGTTTACATATGTATTACATCTTGTTATGACTGTTTTAAATGCCAACATCATCAGACTGTCCAGGGTTTACTACATTTTTAACTTCTGAGTCAACTGACCAGCTCAAAAATACTCTTCTCCTCTTTTCCTTTATCAAAGATTTGTTCTAAATGTGTACACCTCATCTGAAATTCTATGGTCTAAAAGTTATGCCTTAACTTTTTTTCCTGCCCCTAATAGGCATCATGAGGAATTTTATACATTATATTTATGATCCTATTCTTATTTGCATGTTCTCATTACAAACTGTACTAGCGCTGGCATCTCCTCAGTTCTTCTTTTTTTCTGCTTGCCTTTGCTAATATGGTAAATCCCTGTACAGCAAGTAGTCTCTGGAATGTTACTCAAACCCATCAATGCTTACTCCTACTGGATTAATTGCATACCCTGTTTTACTTGTTCCCTAAACTTCATTTCCTTTGCCAGTTTCCTCTGATTCTTAGCTCATAATCACGTTCCAGTCTCCTGCAACCTGCTTTCAAAACATTTATGAGCATGAATCCTTTCCAGCTTTACATTCAGGATTCTCTCATTGCGGTTTCCATAATTGTATAAATATAATATGGTACCGGTGTCCACTTTCTACCTGTAGCCAGAGTAGCCCATTTACTCCCTAGTGCAACCCCCATACTTTTAATCATTTCTTTCCAGTTTGAAATATAATTCTATTTTGGGTCGGATATACTAGCCACAGTTAGTGGCTTTATAAAAAACCTGGAAGTCCCAGTCCTCCCTGCTATGTTGGTAGGACCTGATTTGTCACATGTAAGCCTTGTTCTCTTACCCTCGCTGGTAAATTACTTTACTTCTTTATCTCACCCCAAATCTTTTCTACTGGCTTGTGAAATTATATTTGTTTCATGCATAATGCAGTGGTAACAAAAACATTTTAATGTCCTATAGTTTAACATGCTTATCCATTATCAAGATTTTTCAGTTTTTGTTATTTTATTAATTTTTTTTGCTTAATATCTGCCCACATCTTTATAGCTGCAAATTTCATTCCTCTTTTTATCCACACACCTAAGTATCTCATTCTTTCTTATTCCCACAGGAAGGGGAACTGCTAACAGTTCAAATGTGGATGTGCAACTCGCTGCTTTTGGTTTAGCTTTGCCTTCATTAATCTTATAACCTGATATTTTTGTTACAATTTCAATATTTCAAAAAATGTATGGATATATTTATCTCAACCTGTTAGACTAAATAATATCATCCACAAAAATGATTGGTTTCCTCAGCTGTCTATCCCACCCATATCTCTGGATTTATGAAGTCCTAATTTTTGCTGCCAGTCATAATATATACAATGCAAAGAGCAAAGGGGATAGTGGGCACCACTGTCTATATCCTCTTGTCAGGGAAAATGTACCCAAAAAGGTCTGTCCTGTCTTTGTTTGTGCTTCTGAACCTTTATATACTCTTTATAAAGGATGTACCTATTTTTATGAGTATCCAGATTTTGCCAGTATCACAAGCATACATTCCAGGCTGACTCTGTCAAATGCCTTATCTAAATCTAGCCTCACTATACGCAGTGCTGTCTTATTTTGATCTCACTTCCTCTGTATCATCATTGTCTTATGAACATCATCAAATATCTGCCAATCCTCAATGAATCAACACTGGTTGAGGACCACCACTCTTGGTAATTTCCCTGCCAGTCTCTTTGACATAATGGACATAAATAGTTCGTAATCATGATTGAAGATGGAGACTGGCCTGCACAAAAAAGAGTTTGCCAGGTCTTTGCCTTCCTTCTAAAAGTACAACTACTACTGCCCCATTCCAGGACTAAGGTACTGCCATAACAACTAATATATTGTTAAACAGCAGAGACCGTTGTTTTATTATTTTCTCATTTTATCAGCTTTCATGTTCCAAAAGAGATCCCATTAGTGCCTGGGAATTTGCATATTTGTTTATTTTTCATTCCCCTGCTTTGTTTCCTCCTTTCCAATTTTTCACCAATAGCTCTTATCTACTATGAGCTATTTTAATACATTTGTAAACGACTTTGTCTCCACCCCTTTAAATCAACTAGTTTTTTCCCCATTGTATAGATTTGCATAAGATCCCTCATTGTAGCAAGTAGATCTTTTAGACTTCCTACGGCCTTCCTCATCTTAAGTTCCTTTGCTTTACTGTTGCCCATTCCTATTGTACTTTCTATTGTTTATTTCTTTAATATTAATCCCAAAAACATCTGAGCTCTAGGGATGTTATTGAAAAATAATTGTTTTACAGCTGTGCATCTCTACTCAGTTATGTTATCTAGGTGCCCATCATTTGAGTTCCTGGTTGATTGCACCTGATACTGTTCATTCTCTGACCACATTCACCTATGTTGTGAGTAATGTTTTGATTTTACTAAAAAACAAACAAGTACACTGTAAACAGCAGGACTGGAATGACTTCTGGTTAATATACAATTAATAAATTATGTAACCAACAGTGTAACTGCAGACTTTTAAAGGTACCATTTACAAACTCTCTCCTGAAGACTCCTGAACCTGATTGACTTCTATGAATCAGTCTCCAGAGCTGTGGACGAGGGTAAGGTGGTCCACACAGCCTATCTGGACGTTGCCAAGGCCTTCAACGCCATCCCCCACTCTGGAATCATAGATAAACTTACTAAGCTGGGCATTAATCCCTACGTCACTCAATGAGTTGCCAACTGGCTTACTGATAGAACCCGCACTGTAAAAGTAGCCGATTCCAAATCCAGCTCCAGACAAGTGACAAGTGGAGTACCTCAGGGCTCAGTCCTGGGACTGCTTGTTTGGCATTTACTTCTGGCTAACAAAGTTCGCAGATGACTGCAAACTGGAAGCCATTACTGAATCTCCAAATGATGTGGATGTTCTACAAAATGGCCTTACAGAAACAGATGCTTGGTGCCAGAGCCATGGGCTCAAGCTCAATGCCAAGAAATGTATAGTTATCCCCTTTGGGAAAATGCATGTACCCATGAATTACCAAACAGGTAGCAGTACACTAAACACCAAAAGTGTGATAAGAGACTTAGGGACACAGGGGGACAGTGGTCTCACTTTTGATAACCACATCACCACAACAGTCAGGAAATCCTTCTATGTGGCACACCTCATCACTAAGGGCTTTTCATCAAGAAAAAAGGAGGTCATTGTCCTACTGTACTCATCCCTGATTAGACCCATTATAGAATACAATGCCCCATTTGGTATGTACCTCTCAAGACATCTGCAACAACTGGAAAGGCCGCAGAAATACCTCACTAAAAGAATCACAGGCCTAAAGCAGGTACCCTTTGCTGACCATCTAAAAAAACTCCAGCTATACTCTGTCGCATATCGTCTACTCAGAAGCGATCTCTGCTTAACATACAAGGCCATGTCAAACCCAGAGCTGTTGGACATGCTACACTTAAAGAAATCCAAATCCCTCAGAGCCACACACTCTAGGGATCTAAACCTTGTCATCACAATGAACAAAACATGCTGGAGGGATAGGTTCCTGACCCAGACACTCCCCGGACTCTGGAATAGACTTCCCATACATGTCAACCAGAGCATCTCTTTGGACCTTTTCAAAAGGAACATTGACGATTGGATGGGAGATAGGAAATTCACCCCGGGGATCACGTCAGTCACCCTGCTAAACAGGGGTCCAGGGAAGTAAATATTGTGGGAAGAAATAGCCAGGGAATTGTTATGGCTAGGCTTGTCTAGGCCCTAGGACCGATAGCCTAGTACCAACCTATGAATCGAAAAGTAGTACAAGTCTACTGTCTCTTAAAACAGTCAGCTAAAAACAATATTAATAACTGTATTCAAATAAGAAAACATGTAAAAAACATATAAAAAGAATGTAGTATATTCAATAATATATATATTTTTATAAAAAACAGCACTTCATGGTCTTCTAATGTTTCATAATATATCTTCTTTAATGGCTTTTTTATTTAAATATAAGCTTAAGTGAGACAAATGGAGATAAATAATGAAACAACAGGTGAGGATATAAGACATCATGGAGTGATTAACACATATAAGGGGTACCATATATATAACTATATGGATATAGTAGTAAAAAAAGAACCATTTTATTTTATTTATGAAAGGCTTGAAATTTGTACCATCTAAAAGTTTTGACTATATTGACACCATCACTGAGTTGAAACTATATATGAGAAAGTTGAATTTGGCCATGATGTACAAAGATCAGGATGTCATTTACAATGGTAGAAAAAATAGTCATGAAATTAGGAGGAAAAGTACCTATAACCCACCACTATATCCAACTTTAAATGTGCTAGAAAAAGCTATTATAGATGAATTATATGCTTTAAAATAAAAGACAATATTAACCATCTAACCTGAAAAGGGAAGAAATAGTTATTAGATCAAATAAGGAGAGATAAATCTATCAGAATAATGAGACATGGCAAAGGTGGGGGAACGGTACTATTTGATTCTTTGCAGTATTCACAAAAGATATTTGAGTGGCTTAGTGACACTGATACATATTCCATGGCCTCTATTAATTAAATTAATATTAGTCATAAAGGAATTGACTATTTTTGGAGGAATAACTTTTAGACCATAGAATTTCAGATGAGGTGTACACATTTTTGAAAGTTAAAAACCCTATAGTGACTTCTATATTTGGGATCCCTAAGATTCACAAAGGGTTAGACAACCCTGTTTTTAGGCCCACAATGTCTGGACAAGGTCCCAAAATATACCCCTTCGGAGTATGTGTAGATAAATGATTAAAACATATAAGTAGTAATTCAAAACATTTGATAAAAGATTCTTGGGACTTTCTTAGTAGAATTAAGGACACATTATGGGAGAAGAACATTATCTTATTAACCATTGATATAGTGGATTTGCTCACCTCAATGCCAAGGTATGAAGGGATGGAAATGTTCTCTGACAGCATATGTAGGTATACTCATTATTCCAATGGCAAGGTTAACTTGATTCTAGATTTTATGGGATTGGATTTGGACTACAATTATTTATTCTTTGAGGGAGAGTATTTTAAACACAAAAAGGGAGTTGCAATGTAAGCTTCATGTGCTCCTATTTATGCCAATCTGGTGCTACTAGAATGGGAACACAATAGGATATTTAATTGTGAGTATTCCAAATATATGAAGATTTATGTGCCTTTTTTGAATGACATTTTTGTTTTATGGACAGGTTCTGAAATGGATATCAAAAGTTTTATAGACTATTTAAATGGTTTGACCAGTTTTTTGAGATTTACTCATTCTATTAGTAGATAAGGTATAAACTATCTAGACACTTAAATTAAATGTATAGAGAATGGCTTTAAATCTAATATTTATAGAAAGCCTACTTTCAGTAATTCATATTTAGAGTTTACCGGTAGTCAACCATTGTCTCAAAAGAAAAGTATTTAAAATGGCAATTTGGACGGGTAGCCCAGATGACATCTAAAGTGGAAGATGTGAATAATGAACTGAGAAAGGTGTCAGATATGTTTTATGAGAGAGGTTATCCCAAGAATATAGTAGAAGATAGTTTAAAATATCTAGAAATGCAATGGGGTAAAAATATAAACCATTATTGGGTATTGATTTAAATGAAATGAAACTACCTAAAGAAGAAAAAAACTTTAAGAGAGCTATGCCTATACCATATGGTGTAAAAGCAAACCAAATGAAGAACATTGTGGAAATTAATTGGAATATTTTTAAAATGTAACCCCGTAATATATTATATTTTAGGTCCAAAACCTTAATTTGCATTCAAAACTGGGATTAATATCAAGAAGTGTTTGGAATCAAATATAGGTGGTTATTATAACAGCAAATTGAATAAGAAGAGTACAAACACGTGTGGCAGATGTTCACAGTGTAAATATATAACTGAGGCCAAAGAAATATCTTTGGAAAACAAATTAGGGTCTAAAGTGGTTTTTGTGAATGGTAACCATCAAAAGACAGGGGTTATCTATCTAGCAAAGTGTAAAACCTGTCCTGCGTTTCATGTAGAAAAAAACGAAAGATACTTTTGGGACAGAGTATATGAACATCAATAACAAATATTAACAAGAAACTCGAATAATGCCCTATTCAAGCATTCTATGGTATGCCCAGTTTTAGGAATTATTATTTTGGTATATTAGAATGGGTCCCAGTTAACCCCGCAGGTGGGGATTACAGATCCCAAATAGAAGAAAGGGAATTAAAATGGCAACTAAAGCTATATGCCATGCAAGCACCAGGTTTAAAAGAAAACATCTCCCTTAAGCCTATATTAAATAAAAAAGCCATTATATGAAGAAATAAAGAAGATATGAAGCATTAGAAGACCTATGAAGTGCTGTTTTTAGAAAAAAAAGATATATTATTGAAATATGCTACATTCTTTGTATACGTTTCTTACATATTTTCTTATTTGAATACAGTTAATATTGTTTTTAGCTGACTATTTTAAGAGAGAGTGGACTTGTACTACTTTTGGAAATGATACCTTAAAGTCTGCAGTTACAGTATTGGTTACGGTTATGTAATTTATTAATTGTATATTTAAATGAGCTGGTGAAATGTGTTAATGATTCTGATGAAGTCCCAGTGGATAGGGATGAAAGTGCTCATTCTGTTTTTTTTTAAAAAAAGTTTTATTAAAGATTGATTTATTTTAACCAGAAGTCATTCCAGTCCTGCTGACTACAGTGTACTTGTTTGGTTTTTAGTTTAGTTATTTTTCAGTCACTGTGCTTGCTGGTGTGACTGTTTAATGTTTTGATTTTATCCAGGCCTTCTGCATATTTCTTATTTCATTTCTACCAGATCTCTACTGTTTTCATCTTTACCACTTTTCTTAACTGTCTTTTTATTTTATCCTGATTGTCCACTAATCTCTCCTTGTTTTTTTAACTCATCAAATTCCTCATTCCTGAATATGTAGCACAATTATATATTTTCCTTTCATCTTCCCACTTTGCAGTTTCTGTTTTACTAATAATGGAGGATAATCTAAAACTAGAATTAGGTGAATCTCACCCTGATTTATTAGGATGGTTTGCTCCTAAGATAGAGACTACCTATCCAATCTTGCCCTGCGCTCTTAACCTCCTCTGTAATGCACTGCTTCCTCGATACCAAACATTCTGAAATATTGTTTTAAGCATCTCCCCTCCTTTATTATTGTAATACTACATAGCTGTCCAGACACCTGTTTCTTTTTTGCATATTATATTCCATACCCCACCAACTAAATGTATCCTCTTTTAGAAATGTATTACTTTCCCCATGATCAGATTTATGCCTTAAATACTCATTTTTGGTGGTAGGGATATACAGTCACCAATGTTATCCTTTTACCATGCTGTATTTTTCCTTCTCCACTCTTATTGGGGTTCTCTACTCAGTAAACTCACAGTTACCTTATTCCTGATTTCCACTTGCCTTCCAAAATAGTCTTCCTGAAAACCTATCCTAGCTAAGAACAAATGCAATGTTAATATGTTTCTTCCTATATAAATACCTATGCATTACTTTTCTTTAAGAGAGGCAATAGCTTTTTTGCTCCAGTGGTCCCAATAAACTATTTACATTCAAGGAGACTATGACTGTTGCATTATTATACCATAAAACAGATCCAAAAGCAGTTTTTCATTATTTGCTTTTAATATTCTCTATTTTTTAGAGCATCCTGGCATTCTCTTCACTTTTCTTTTGAGTGCCATTTGATAACAAAATTGGTTACTGAGAATTATAATAAAAAATCATAAACAAACCCTTTCATTCCCTTTGTTAATAAAGTTTGTCATAATTCAATGCCTCTCCCAATGACGAGTTCACAGCAACCTGTGCAGAATTGCTCAGAGACCCAGTACAACCATGTAAATGGGTATATAGAGGTTGCTGTACCTACTAGAAATAAGCTCAAAACAAACTCTAAAAACAAACCATATTGGTGGAATCCTAACCTGTATAGGGTATATAGAACAAAATGGAAAAAAATGTGATTAAAATCAGGAAGATCAATTAGCATAATGATAGGAGCTGTTTGATTAATCTAAATAGAAAACTAAGAGGATTAATTAAGTCCAACAAGGCCAATTATGAGATCAAGATAGCCTTGCAAGTTAAAGACAACCACAAGGCCTTCTACAGCTAAGTCCAAAACATCAAAGGCAGCAGAAATCAGTATGTCAGACTAGTAGTCAGTGGTGCCACCTAAAGTGAACAGAATTTAAAAGTGAATTTGCTGGCTGACAAATTCAGCTCAAGCTTTACCCCCGCCTTCTCCCACCACCCTCCATGAAATACCTACTAGCATAACACCCTCAGCTATTAATAGGGAGCAGATCCTGGCAGCACTCACTTTGGCCAAAAATGCAGCCTCAATGGCCCCGACAATATCCAGGGATGCCTACTGAATAGCTTGAAGCATGACCTATCAGGACCACTTGAGTCACTTTTCAACTATAGCCTCAAAACAGACTCTGTACCACAAGAATGGAAGACAGCAATGGGTATTCCACTTCATAAGGGTGGACCATTAACAAATCCCATAAACCACAGACCTATTAGTCTGACTAGTCTAATAGGCAATCTTCAGACAATGGACCCAACCTAGTGTGGCTTTGTCAAGGGAAGATCATGTCTACTAAACATGGTGGACTTCTTTGAGAAGATCACCAAGGCAAAACATTAGGGGAAAACTGTGCATACTGCCTACTAGGACCTGGCTATGTCATTCAATGCAATACCCCACTGAAGTATAGTTGACAAACTCACTGAACTGGGCATAAACCAAAGCTTATGACAAGGACCACTGGCAGACCAAGTTCACAGATGACTACAAATTGAGAGCCATCTCAGATACTCCTCATGATGCAAAGATCTTACTACAGGGTCTAACACAGACAGATGACTAGGACAAAGTCACAAATTAAAATTCAATGCCAAGAAATGCATTATAGTGCCTTTTGGGAAAATGGTCACCCAGGCTAATTACTCCATCAATAAGACAACCCTAAAAGTCAGTGATCGGGGAACATTTGTAGAAAATAATCTGCCTTTGAGCAACGTGTGGCCAAGGCAGTAAGAAAATCATTCTATGTCGCCCAAGTTATAAGTAAGGGCATAGCATCCAAGTCCAAGGAAATCCTAGTGCCACTTTATTCAGCCCTTATCAGACCCATCATTAAGTATAATGCTCTCTTCAGTGTGTACCTGACCAGAAATATGCAACAGCTAGAATGCCCACAAAGGTTCCTTATCAGGAGAATCTAGGTTATAAACACATTGCCCTATATGGATCAACTTTGGTCTATTAAAGGTTACTGACAAGCAATCTATGTCTGACATACAAGAAATCATCATATCCAGCATTAATGGACTTTTTGCACATACACAAATCAACAGCAAAAGAACCATTAGAGCAAAAGAACCATTAGATCCAAGGATTTAAATGTTGCTTGTGATACAAATAAGACATGCTAATGTGATAGATATGTGTCTCAGAGGATCCCCATACTCTAGAACAGAACAAGTTCTGCATCCATCTGAAATAGATTCCATCCCTAACCCTGTTTAAGCATAACTGTGACCAATGGATGGGAAATAGGAAATTTACACTGGATCTGGCACCCAAGTCTTTGACAGAAAGAGGCAAACAGTAATGCCCAAAATAATATACCCCCCCACTCACATAACCTCTAGAACCTTCCTAACATACCCCCTCTCAATAAATGTCCACGATGCATAGGGACACAGTTGGGTTAGATTGCATAGCTAGGCTTATAAAGGCCTCAGTATTTGTTAGCCTAGTATGAACCTATGACTCTAACAATACACAGAATAAGCAGCTTCATTTTCATTACCTTTCTCCTAGCCTACAGTTGATTCTAATGGTTGTAGCCAAGATTGTTACTGTTTTTCTTGTTAATGCTCCCTATCTAATTAAGACATCTTAGCATAAAGATTTATTTCAATTGGCGGTCTTGGTCTTTACTGAAATGAACGCTATTCCTGCTTCAGAGTACCCTGCCTCAGACTCAAAGCACCTCCTGTCCTTTATTTGATTTGTTTGCATTTGTAGTTTTAATTTAAATATGTTAGACTTATGAAACCCTTGATCATATCGTGAATTAAATTTAGCAGAGTACCCCTATCTGCCATCCTCCTGTTTCTGAGGGTTCTAGTTACCCCAATTTTTTTTTCTTTTCTCTTCTCTTTTCTTTTAAACCAATACTATTTCTTAATCAGCCGGGTTGTACATTCTCAAGTCATATATATGTATATATATAATACAGTCTAAAATGCAGTCCCTCTCAAATACTGACAGCATTTCACTTCTTGCTTCTTTAAGCCATTAAATGTTCCTATAATTTTTATCCATATGAAGAGCAGCCTGATTTAGCCATCTAAACCATAGCTTACTGTCCTTTTAGTTCCCGGGACATCCCAGTAGCATTGTCAGCTGTTTCCTTTTCTTGGCCAATCACCTTTAATTTTTTTCTTGATTACTCCACCCTCACGTCATATCACAACTCTCAATATTTCTGCAGCTTTAGTGAGTGAAAATACATGCTTCTACTTAATATGGGTTATGTCTAAGGGGTACTTATTTTTTTTCTTTTTTCATTTTTCCTTTTAATTCACCTTGACTCTTTATATTACAAGCATTTTGTCTTATTAATTTCTTTGTCTAGCCATCCAAATTAGGTTGTAACCTTCCCAGTAACTTGATTTCTGAATTATTTAGCCTTCATTTGGTTGCCATTACTTCCCAAGCGTTTCATTCAAATGTGTTACGATCTCCTGCTGTGTGACTGTATCAGGTAGGGGAAACATTAGAGAAATGACATTCAACTGCTTTTAGCACTAGAAATTATTCAACCACTTTTGTTAAAAGTGAGAATTAATATTTTACTGTTCATCTCATTGTCCAGTTTGTAGTACATTATTTTGAGAGATCCAAGCAATTAGATACTGCTGCCTTTTCTGGGATTTCCAAGAATCTAGAGATTTTCCTTAAGATCTTTTGCATAATGTCATCTTGTGTAACCTCAGTTTCTGATAACATCTTTATTTTCTTCTCTGTTTTTTTTTCTTTTTATTTTCTCAAATGTATTCATCAATGTATATCTTCAATCATTATCTGTTAGCCAATCATATGTTCTCCTCTGCTTTGCTCTGGGATTCCTCTTTTTTTACATTTGTTTTTTGAGCTTGTTTTTTTTTTTTCCTCATAGAAGACAGTCAATCTAATAAGTTTCATGTCCAAAAAGCAAAAACTTTATCTGATTACAGACTATTTTAGCTTTCATCAACTTCAAATCAGACATGGTTATGTTTTGGGTTGCTGTTGGTTCTCCACTATTAAGGAAGCCGCAGTCTTTAGTTCTCTGTTTCTTATTCTCACATACAGCATATGTTGCTCCACCTCATACAGCTTTATGCTTTCACCCCATCTTTCATCACCACTCCACAATGGTTTCTTCTCCCACTCTGTATATCACTACTTACAATGGCCTGACCTCCTTTTAGTTCCAAGCAATCACACATGCCATTCACTCCACTAAAACTATCCACTCTATCCCCTCAATGTTTGACCAAGATGTATTGGTATACTCCTTCATGCCACCTCTAGCAAACAAATGTACCACTTTTAAATAAAACAACTTTTATACCTTCCTGATGCTTCTCTCCAAGAAGTCTAAAAACTCTGAATAAGCTTCCTTTATATATGGAGATTATTCCTCTCTCCCAACATGCA
Organism: Protopterus annectens; assembly: GCF_019279795.1. Taxonomy (NCBI): domain Eukaryota; kingdom Metazoa; phylum Chordata; order Ceratodontiformes; family Protopteridae; genus Protopterus; species Protopterus annectens. The sequence continues at coordinate 1,934,200,399 of NC_056733.1, forward strand.
TCTGATTCAAGACACCCTTCTATCTTCAAATGCATCATTGTACTGTACCAGCTATACAAAGTTTTTTTTTTGGCTGCACATACCCTACTGAACCCATATGCCTTTTCCTTTAACCTGTGTTCATCCTGACCTCTTTCTACCTCTCCCAGTCCTGAGTCTGTCAGTCCATTAGCACCATCATATCTGATTCCCCAATTAGAACACAAAGGGATCTATAAATCTAACCCAATTCATCTTTTTTCTGAAGCTGTCATGACTATGTCTTAACTAGTCTCTGATATGTTCTTTTTGCATTATCTACTTTCCCATTTTCTTTTAGACCAACATCTTTAACATTCTGTACTTTAACCAGTCCTTTTTCAAGTTCTAGTGTTATGTCACCTGGAAAAATGGTCTCTACCTTGTCTGTAAACAAGCCTCCCTTTTCTTTCCCTTGCCTCATGTGTTTTCATGTTTCTTTTCCAATTTTTCCATTTCCTACTCCCATAGATAAGTAAATAAAGGAATAAATAAATAAATAAATCTGGTCCTCAGTATCCTGCATGCTTCTTTTTTGTGACTGTCTCAAACATCTGTGGATGTTTCATATGCACTTTCTTATCCCTGCCTTTTCACTTAACCTGCCTTACCTGATTAGGCATCCCTCAGTCTCCCTCTCTATTCCAGCCCTGAGCCTATTCTCACTAATTCTTGCTCCTTTACCCTTCCTAGTATATTGAAATTTATCATGTTTCTGTCAAATGTTTGCCTTTTAAGGAAGTTCTGATATGCCTTATTAAGTACAGTACCAGAGGCCCTTCACATTTAAAAACAGTTATCCTACCTTGACATTCCAGTTATTCAACAATCCCATAACTTTGCCAGCTAAGTATACTCAATGCCCTGGTCTAATTTCTTCTAACATGACTGGGTATCAATTTATACCTAAAATATTTTCTACCCCTTTCAACTTTTGTACACTTACCACCTACCCTTTATGTTTCCCACCTTCACCTCCAAAGACTTATAAGAATGAAATTTAAATACCAAAGCTAGACTGACCCCTCTTCAGATATTCAACGTGTGTTAACATCCCATGCATATTCACTGTTAGTATTCCGTAGTCATCAGCAGAGATTTAAACTATCGGATGACACCAAATAATAAGAAAGCTTATGAAGAATTTAATGGTTTAAGTAATGAATTAATAGCAAGAAAATATAGTGAAGAAACTGAGTACAACATTAGAGAAAGTGATGAATGAATACAAGAATAAAGCTTGTCTATGGTTTTGTCACAATATTTATACTCCAACTTGTTTCTAATATGTCTTTTATGTAAAGTGTACTCCTAAACTTTGCATACTAGACATTGTACAAAAAATAAGCATATTACTCATCAACTTTGAGTAGTTTTGATAAAGTGAGCAAAATAAAGGCAAAAAGCAGGATTATTCTTATAAGAGAGCAAAACATTTCAAGTAGAAGTTACATTATTAAGATATGCTTTGGAAAGGCAAGCTTATGTTAGCAGGATATGTGGAGCTCATCCCTTCCATAAATGTAGTTTTTTCAGGAACATTGAAAATAATGTGATGTTTAATGATCCATGGTTATGGCATACTAAGAGTAGACCGGCTAAACAATATAGGAGGCAGTGTAGCTATAATATTTAAACAGCATCTAAACATCCAGATCTTAAAATCATCAGCTCCACAAATAGGCAATGAAGAAATAATATATACCAACCTCAAAATAAACCAAAACAAAACCATCAACATAATTGGATGCTACTTCCCACCTGGCCAAAACATCCCTCCACTAGAAAACCTCCTCAGCTGGTCTACCCACCATCTCCCCCAAGAAAATATCATTTTAGGTGATTTCAATATTGACTGGCAATCCTGTTCAGGCAACCATCCAACCCATCATGTAAACCTTCATGGCTTCACCCAACTAGTCCAGTCGCTAACCAGGATAAATAAAAACTCCAGCAAGCACACTACCCTGGATTGGATACTAGTCAGTAAGAGCCCCCAGTCATATATAACAGGCTGCTTATCAGATAGCCTCAGTGATCACTTCCCAACATTCCTACTCAAAAAATACCTATACCAAGCTAAACCTGTCATCTACTGTCAAATATGTAAAAAACTAAACTTTAACCCACTCACATTCATCTCATCCCTCAAAGAATGCAACTGTCATCCTCTAAAGTACCTCAGTCTTGATGACGCAGTTGAATTTTTTAATGCTACCTTCCTGAGCATCCTTAATTGCCATGCCCCCATAAGACTTTCCAGAACCAAAGCACAACACTCCCCATGGCTACAGAAAACCACTAAGTCAGAAATGAAAAACAGGGATAAAGCCAGGGAGCACTGGTGCAAAACCAAAACCCCCTCAACTAGACAGAAATTCCTAGAACTACGCAATAGAGTCAAAAAGCTAATAAAACAGGACAAATTCCAATACTACAAGTCTGCCCCAGACTCCTCCCAACACAACCCCAAACAATTCTGGTCCTCCATAAACTCCATCCTCCACCCAGGTAAAGTCAGTACCCCTCCTCCTAACATCCTTCACTCCTCAGAAAATATTGCTACCTCATGCAACACACACTTCACCCAAACCATACTATCACTAGCTAAACAACACAACCCCCCTCCCCTCCAATCCACACCTTCAACTAGTAATCTCCCCATTGCCTTCTCTTTTTCTCCTGTACCTACCTCCAACATAAAAAAAACTCTTAACTAAACTTAAGCCCACCAAATTAGCAGCAGACAACCTCCCAAGTGAATACCTACAAATTGCAACTGATGCTCTGGCCTACCCAGTATCCATCTTGATTAACCAATCTCTGTCAGAAACTTACGTTTCCACACTGTGGAAAGTATCACATATAATTCCCCTCCACAAAGGCGGACCCTCCACAGAACTAACCAATTACCACCCAATAGCTATTCTCGCTCCACTCTCCAAAATACTAGAGAGATGCATACACTCTCAGGTCTCAGACTACTTCCTTAATAATAACCTCCTTTCAAATACTCAGCATGGTTTCTGACCAAACCATAGCACCACCACTGCCTTACTCTCCTTTACTAACACTATCCTTCAGCATAAAAACAATGGCTATCTCTCCTCTGCTGCTTTCCTAGACCTTTCTAAAGCATTTGACATGGTCCCACACAAACAACTCATCTCTGTCCTCAATAACCTATCCTTCTCTCAATCAGTCACCAACTGGTTTCAGAGTTACCTGTCTGACCGCCAACAATCCGTTGTATGGCAGAATGACATATCTCCCCAACTACCTGTCTCCATAGGGGTTCCCCAAGGATCCATCCTTGGATGCCTACTCTTCTCTGTTCTCACCAATAATCTAGTCTCTGCCACCAAACATGGCACACTCATACAATACGCAGATGACTCAACCATCATTTGCTCAGCCCAGTCCCTACCCAAACTGCAAAAAGTCACACAGGAAGCATTTTCCTCTGTTGAAACTTGGTTATCCGATGCCCAATTAATACTCAACCCAAACAAAACTAAACTACTCATCTTCCAACCCACCAAACATACTCAAAACAACCCTCACAGCAAAAGACAACACCACTATATACTCAACTGAACACACCATATTGCTAGGAGTGGAAATAGACAATTTTTTGTTGTGTCTTTCGGCTTTTCCCGGTTAGGGGTCGCCACAGTGGAACTCCGGTCCGCTAATGATTGGTAGTTGATTTTTACGTGACGAGTTACCAGCTCTGACGCACAACCTTCAATGAAGGTCTGCACATTCACGCATGTCTCCACGCAGAAGACGCTCTAGCTGAGAATCGAACCGGACAGCGTCTTACTGTGAGGCGACAATGCTATCACAGCACCACCACCATGGTAAAATTTGACATTCACATATCCATGACCATAAAAAAGGTCCACTAAAAACTAGGAGCATTATACAGAAATAAGCAACTTCTCACCAAAGCAGCAAAGATTTCAATAGCAAATTCCCACCTTATCTCCACCCTACTTTATGCCTCTCAAATATATACCAACCTAAGGAAATGCGATCTAAACAAGCTATAGACCTGCTACAACAAAATCACCAAATTCGCCACAGGGACATCCTACCGTAGTCACCACTGTCTCTCACTTACTGAACTGGGCTGGCTTGAACTCCCTCACAGGTTTTCAATGGTATCAACTCTCACTCACCCACAAACTAGTAAACCGTCCACTAAATGTCCCATCCCTTCAGAATCTACTCCAACCCTATCGCACCACCAGACCACTAAGATCCAGCAACAAAAATCACTTGCAGATCACTAAAGCCAATAACTCTGCTGGTGAAGCACTATTATCTTGCACCATAGCCAAATTATGGAACTCCCTCCCACCCACAATTACCTCTGTACCATCATTCACCCACTTCAAAACTTTACTAAAAGTGCACCTAAAAACATGCTGGCTATGCCCTTGCAACTCCCACTCTAACTACCTTGATTATAGCAAGCTCAGATACTCATAAGCCTAGTACTTATTATGCAGCAGGAACTTTTTATTGTAACATTTGTTAATGTCTGTTATGTATTTCACAGATAAAGATTCTAGTTGTCTACTGATGTACTATGCTCTTCATCTGTAAATATATTGTAAGTAATTGCTACGTTAAATTGTAAATCGCTATGTAATCCAATGTAACTACTGTCTGTTTATTTTAACTGTGGAGTTTTACTCCCCGGGCCTCCACTGAAAATGGACCTACATCCAGTCGGACACACCTGGTCAACAAATGTAAATAAATAAATAAATCCACAATGAGGGAAAAGTATGACAATCAAAGTGTATGGTAACTGTATTACTAATTATCTGCCTTGCAGTTCATACAACATTGGTAAAGTAAACAGAAGACTGAAAGAACTTGAGATGATTGACAAATGTAAGAAACAAAGATTCTAGTATAACTACTGATGTCGGGGAATATTACTAGATTACATGTTTTAAAACAGTAAAAAAGTGTGGACTCAGTTCCAGTATTAGTATTAAATGTGTCTCCAAAATGAAACATACAGTGGCTAAAAACTATGTAGGGCTCTTGTTTTAGGTAATTGCCTTTAAGAACTGAAATAATATGACATTATAAGTAGGAATGATTACACACTGTCAGACCTGAAAAAGTACTACTAGTGAGTTATTTGGTTTGATTTTATGCAGTATATATATTTTTAATAAAATGCATCCATCATTCTTTAGAGCTAAATGCAGCTTTTTTTGGATTTGAAATTTATTTGAAATCAAAAGTTTCACTTCAGGCACATATTTTTCATGGGGTTGCTCTACTGACATACAGGGATAAAGCCCTGATTACTGCACAGCTGGCCTCGGTTTTATTAGCGGCTCAGGCAACTGACTGTGGCAGGGAGGGATGGGGCATTACCATCCCTGGTGGGTGGGCTATTCTGATGGCGTCTCCTGCAATGACTCCTGCTGGAGGCTGAGGACATTGCTTTTGGGAGGCATAGGGTGGGGACATGGATGAGCTTCTACAGAGGCAGGTGAAACGCAATATACCCCCACTGCATGCCCACCCCTCAGGTGTTACCATAGGAACCACGGGGGATGGTGCAGTAACAGGATATGTCATATGTAATCTTCCACCCAAGCAGATATTGATGGTCAGACCACCAGGATGCCCTTAAGATCTGTGCCAGCTTCAGTCCCATCAGAAGAAGTTGGGGTGAGGGTGGTTACTGTGTGGCTGGTTGACCTAGTGACTGACATGGAACACTGAGTAGGTAACTGCAGGATGACAAAGCATGGAAAAAATGCTTCCAAAAAATCTTGAATCACTTTTCTTCTCCTTGTATATATGTACAATTAAACATTTTATGAGATATTGTCATATAAAAATGCTAAACTGTGCTGCATTCTCTCAGACTTTGGTGGAATACGTTTTATATATACCTAGTTGTGTTCTGTGCTAGTTTTCTTAAACATCTCGGTGTTGTTCTGCATTGTGACTTTAACATCTGTTTTTCAACAACTAATCAAATAATTAATAAATAAAGCAAAACAACATAAAAAAGAAATAATATGCTTCATAGCTGACAGTGTTTTTGCTTAGTTATCTCATTCTTGTTTAAATATGCATGTGTAGAGCTGATGTTTTGGATCCATTTCTGCCTTTCATGACACAACTTGAGTTAATGTACCTTGTTGGTGATACCTCTCTCCAGACTGATAAATCCCCAAAAGCATGCATAGTGAAATTTTAGACAGCATGTCCTGCTGCAATCAACTTTCTGAAATTACTGAAATTATAGTGTAGATTCTTATGTGATAATTAGTAACTGCCAGATAATTAAGGTCAGTACTTGATTAAGAAGTTTACTGCATATGAGGTCCTATTCTAAATTACACACCAGTTGCAAATTAACATGTTGGAATCTGTATTAAAGTTTAATTCCAATTAATTGCAATGGGATGTGAAATCCCACTCCTTACTGTGCATACATCAGAGTTTATTCCACCACCAGGGAATTAGAAAAAGAGACAACACCAGAATGTAAAAAGATTAACTTGGTGTTCTGGCATATACAGATTCTCCACAGACAAGTGGTAGGCAGAAAAAAATATTAAATACCAAGTAAGCTAAACCTTCTTAACTTTTGTTTTAAACCTAAAGTAAGTTATACTAGATCTTTAAAAAAAAAAAAATAATCCAAGTGATTTTTTTTTTTTTTTTTTTTTAGAAAGCCATTTAATTTAGGAGTTTGGTAAGCACTGCTCTATCTAAAGTTTGCATATGCTGTAGTTCATGTGTCCATCTGAATTACAGCAAAATCCACAGTACCACAGTACTCATGCATTTAAAGAATGGAATTCAACTTCTGGCAATAGCAATATATAGACAGGACTGCTCTCTGCAAAGGAAGGTTTTTTATTTGCAACTTAAAGAGAGCAGATTAAGTTCCGACCTGCTATAAGAGTCGGATTGCAAAACGTAAGGGTGTTTTTATGTCAGGCTTCAGAGGATCAGCAAGAATGAAGGGGAAATAATATACTATTTCAATAATCATGACAGAAGAATGCAGCTTTACTTGAAATAATACAGATCAGCCATTTTTATTTATTTCTGAGACAGAATACAACAATGTAAAGCTGTTGATTTGCCTTTATGGCTCTTGTGCAAACTGAATCATCTTTTTATTTTAAAAAGAAAGAATAGTTGTGTAAAATTTTACCATAACCATAGATGTCCCTCTCTTCCATGTTGCAGTATTCATACTGTGGGATTTCCCACCTCAGCCAACCCAACATCAGCTCCTATACAAAAGCTTAAGCCTGGCTGGTGTAGGTGCATGGGACATCACACGCAACTATAAATGTGATGTCTGCAAGCACTGACCTCAGAACTTGGAGCCCAGAATAAGTTGAACAAAAGAACAAGTTGAGGCTAAGGAGCAAATGTCCCTGAAGGACTGTACAGGTTAGCCTGTAGGGAGTGGATACAGAGGTCAACGACCAACCATCCAGTAGGGATAGAAAAAAGGGAGTATGGAAGGTAGGAAGGAATACTGCAACATGGAAGAGAAGGAAATCTATGGTTATGGTATGATTTTACACAACTATTCTATGTCCTTTAGTCCTATGTTGCAATATTCATATTGTGGGAGAGTACCCAGCTTGAAGGAGTGAAGGGAGGGGGCAGAGGTAGAGGATTCCAAGAATCCCTGCAAAATTGCCCTGGCAAATCCTGCTCTGGTCCTGGGGACCTGGTCTAGCTTGTAGTGTTTTGTGAAAGTGTGAACTGTAGACCAGGTAGCTGCTTCCATTATGGAGGCTGTGTACAGCCCTCTAAGAAAGGCCTTGGAGCGTAGCCATGCCTCTAGTGGAATGAGCCCTAACCCCTTGAGGCAATTGTTTGCCATGATGTGAGTCGCAGAAGAGAATGGATTTCCTATTACAACAGGAAATGTTTTGTTTGGAGACTGCCTTACCCAGAGCCCTGGGGTAGAAGGAGATGAAGAGTTGGTCAGATTTTCTGAAGGACTTGGTTTTGTCTAAGTAGAATCTCAATTGTCTGTGCACATCTAGGGAATGAAGGATCCTCTCCGTGGGATTAGTTGGAGAAGGTAGAAGGTAGGTAAGTGAATGGACTGCTTTAAAGATAGTTCATTCACCACTGTGGGCATGATGGAAGGGTTTGTGCGTAAGGACACCCTGTCATTGTGGAAGGTGGTGTAAGGAGGACAGGCCATGAGTTCTTCTAGCGGAGGCAATGGCCACTAAAAGAATAGTTTTCCATGTGCACATTTGTAGTGAAACTGTGATGGCTGGTTCAAAAGGAGATAAGGTGAGTTTTTCCAGCAAGAATTTGAGGTCCCAGGGAGGAGGTATGGGTTTTCTTGGTGGTCTGATATGCAACGCCCTCTCAGGAAAAGTTTAACGTCCAGTCTGGAAAGCAGTGGTGGCTGTAAAGGCAAGCAGGCTGAAATGGCAGAAAGGTAGACTTTCACTGAATAATATGCTAGTCCTTCCTTAATGAGCTCACATATATAGCTAAGGACAAGTGAGGGATCTGCCTGAAAAGAGTCCCTGTCCTTAAGGGAACACCATTTTGAGAATCCCTGCCATTTAGACAAATCATTTTTTTCTAGTGGTTAGTTTCCTGGCCTCCCTCTGGACTGAGAGCACATCTTCTGAGTAATGTTGTCTGAAAGGGATCAGAAGTTAATCACCCAAAGAGTTAGCTGCAGCAAAAGCAGCCGGGGGTGAATGATAGATCACTTTTGTTGTGTTTGTAGGTCCACCTTGTGGGGTAACTTGTGGTGATTACCCTTGGCTAGGGAATGAAGAAAGGGGAGCCAATGTTGCATTGGCCAATAGGGAGTCACCAGCAAGATTTTTGGTTGGTCCTTCTTGATCTTCAGAAGGACCTTTTTATTAGATGGAAGGGAGGAAAGGAGTACAGAAACTTTCCCTTTTATGGAAAGCTGCAGGCATTCACTCTCCAGGCTAGTGTAGTGTGATTCCTGATGCAGAATGTGTTTAGTTGTCTAGGGGAGGTAATCAGATCCACTTGAGGTATGCCCCATTGGTGGACAATGTCTAAGAAGGTTTCCCTGTGCTATATTCATTTATGTCGTTGAGAGGATGTTCTGCTGAGTAAGTCCGCCTGTTTGTTTTCCTGAGAAGGGATGTAAGAGGCCGACAGGAAAAGGTTGTTATTGGCTGCCAGATCCCAGATTTGTAGGGTAATCTGGAATAACTGGTATACCTTTGTCCCTCCTTGTTTATTGAGGTACCACATGACAGTTGTGTTATCTGTCATAATGTGGAGCAGCCCTGGTTGCAAGATGGGAAGGAAAGCTTCTAGAGCCAGCAAGACTGCAGTCATTTCTCTGACACTGATGTGTTGGTTTTGCAGGGCAGGGGTCCAACACTGTTGTACCCTGAAGTCCTTTAATGTTGACCCCCACCCTAGGTCTGATGCATTTGTGTGCATGGATTGAGTCGGGGGGGGGGGGCTGAAGAGGAATGCCCTGGTTCTGTAAGATTTGCTGAATCTACCCCTTCATTTCTGTTTTTAAGCAGGGCAGAAGGGGAATAAGTTTGTCTAGTGGATGTTGGCTCTGAGACCACACATCTTTTAGGTACCATTGGAATTTTCTCATGTGCATCCTGGATAATGGGAGCATGGGAATAGTAGCTGCCATGAGACCTAGGACTTGCAGAAATTGTCTTGCAGAGAGATGAGATTCTGAAAGTAGACGTTGAAAATGGGTGGAGAGAGACTGCACTTTGCCCGGTGGGAGAAAGGATCTCATCAGATCTGTTCTGATCCTGCAACCTAGGAAAACTTTGTCCTGCTGAGGAAGAAGAGAGGATTTCTGTAGGTTGAGGGTGAAGCCCAAGTTGTGAAGGAGAGTCATGGTGAACTTGAGATGAGTTTGTAGAGTGGTCTCTGATTCTGCCAGAATGAGAATGTTGTCCAGGTAAGGGTAGATTTGGACTCCCTTGGTTATGAAAAAGGCAATGGCTGGGGCCAAGCACTTTGTAAATACTCTAGGAGCTGTAGACAAACCAAAGGGAAAGGCTGTAAATTGAAAGTATGAATAGTGGTCAGTGAAGCGCAGAAACTTCCTGTGGGAGGGTTTGTTAAGAATGTGCACGTAAGCATCGTTTAGGTACAGAGTGACCATGAAGGCTTGGGGGGGTGAGGGGTAGAAAATTTGGAGGGAGGGCATCCTGAAGGATTGAACTTTTAGGAACAGGCTCAGGTAGGATAAATCCAGGATTGGCATCCTAGGGCCATCCTTTTTGGGGACTAAGAATAGATGAGAATAGAAGTCTTGTCCTTCCTGTCCTGAGGGAACTGGTTCTATAGTTCCTAGAGTCAGGAGTTCTTTCAATTTAAGAGGAAAAAGATGAAGCTGTTTTTTTTTTGTGGGGGGGGGGATGCTTTTTGTTTTGTTTTGTTTTCCTTCCAGGATAGAAAATATCCCTTTTGGATGATGGAAAGAACCCAAAGATCTGAGGTGATGGTTTTGCAGAAGGGGAGGCAGTGGGTAAGGTGGGCGGTCAGAGGCAGTTGAGCAAGACAGTCATGCTGAAGTGGGGCCCCCCTCTGTCTGGAGAGGGCTGCTTGGCTGGGGGCTGAGAGTTGGGGGATTTGGAGTAAGGCATTCTCCTGGATCTCCTATGAGGCCTAGAGGAGGAAGGACATGTCACAGAGGGAGTCCTTCTGACAAAGGAAGTTTTAGCTGGATAGTTCCTGCAATATCTAGGGAAGGGGGATATAAGCAGATGCTTGATACCCTGCAGCTCTTTGCTTTTCTCTTGTAAGTTTTTAAAAAGTTCTGCTGAATTTTTCCCAAATAAAAGGTTGTTGTCCAGTGGAGTATCCGTGATTTTGGATTTAAAATCCTCTGGTAGAGGTTGTAGGCGGAGCCTGGAATATCTGCGCAAGGCAGAAGCAGAGGCAGAAGACTTGGCTGAGGCCTCTGCTGCATCATAACTGCACCTAATAGAGTGTCTGGCTACTTGTGTAGCTAGAGACAGTTTTGATGCAATGTCAGATTTGGTTGGACAGTCTGGGGTGGAAGCCTGGGAGACCAGATGCAGGGCACATTTAAACATGTGGGTTTGGTAATTGATGGCCCTGAAGGCCAAGGTAGAGGAAGTGTACACCTTCTTACCCATTCTGTCCATGGTTTTGCTGTCCTTATCTTTTGGCAAAAGTGAAGCAGAAGGCAATTGCCTAGACTGTCTGTCTGGGGACACAGCAATAAATGCTGGGTCTGCCAGGGGAGGATTCACCAGAAACTTCTGGTCATCAGGCACTTTGTAAAACCTATCTAGCCTTTTAGGGGCAGGAGGTTGAGAGTCTGGATTCTTAGAGACTGAGTTAAAGGCATCCAGGAAGGCTGGAAGCATAGGAGGGATAGCTGAAGGAGAGGGAGACTCAAGTTGCAAAAATTCAGAATATCTTTTCTGGGTATCTGACATCAAGGTAGTATCCCACTTGAAGTAATTTTCATTTTTGAAATAGTTTCCCCAAAGGTAATATCCTCTGGTGGGGAATCTCCCTCAATGGAGTCTTCATCTGGGGAATAACAGTCCACAGGTGAAGCAATCTGAGACACATAGGAAACTGATTCCAAATAAGAGGAGTAGTACTGGTCTGGTTCTTCTTCTTCTCCCTGTTGAGTAGTGGGTAAAGGGAGGGAGGACGCAGAGGCTGGCCTAGCACTCAGCACAGGAGTGTTGGTAGTTGCAGGGCCTATGGGCCTAAGGGCCATGAAGGCCTGCATTAAGGAATTGGTAAAGGACTGTCAGTCTGGAGTTCCTTGAGACGAAGGGCTCAAGTGTTTTGTTTTTTGTTTCTTCTTTGTTGGCATTGGCTTAGGGTTAGACCTAGGGAGAGAGGCTTGGGCTGAAGCAGGAGGGGTCTTGGTTAGCCAAACTAATAGTTCCCCCTCGACGTTGGTTGCGTGCTCTCTGTCGCTGCAGTAACGGCCTCTTCCAGAGGAACTGTCGAAGCTGATGGAGTAAATGGGTGTCCCTCGGCCCCTATATCAGTAGTCAGCAGACATCCGATGGTGGAGTGGCATTGGGAGAAGGCCTGGAAACCTTGGTTGGATTGGGCTGCAAATTCGGGATCCATCATGAGAGCAAGGCATTTTAGTTGTTGATTTTCTAAATGCAAATTTAGTGTGGCCAGATGGTTGCATAGGGTTTTGGCATGAAAGACTGACAAATGGAGCAGGCCTTATGGTCGTGCTCCTTACCTAAGCAAAACATACACCGGTCGTGAGAGTCTTTATGACTATCTGATACCCACAATTACATTTGCTCTTTTTCTCAAACATCGGCTAAAAAGGAAACCTACAGCAACCAAGCTCAAGTATACATAAGAGGGAAAAAAAAAAAACAATGCGGTACTTATCTTTTGAAGTCTTCGTTCGTAGGAGAGAAATCGTCAAAGCTTACATCATCTGCAGCTGAAAAGTTCTAAGGTCAGTGCATGCAGACATCACATTTATCGTCCCTAGTTTACGGCCCTGTGTGTGACATACCACGCATCTACAGCAGCCATGCTTAAGCTTTTGTATAGTAGCTGACATTGGGTCACCTGATTTGGGAAATACCACAGTATGAGTACTGCAACATAGGAATAGAAGGACATACACCTTTACTGAATCATCACTTGTGACACAGGCAAAGTTAAATTTATATAAAAGTAAACAAACCATATTAACAAGGTCACATTAAAAAGCAGTATATATCACATACATTTTTATACTATATAATCAATCCAACATTGCATGAATTGTTCAGTTTCTTCCTTCTCTAAAACCATATTCCTCCTCTAAAACATTTTTCATGTATTGTTCCCACAATTTCCATTCTTTTCCAAAGTAATTAGCTCCTACCTTTATCTAAAGATTCCAATACCAGCTCTTTTATTTCTTTGTTACAATATATACTACTTCAAGTATGGTTAGTTTAGACTTTGATTTCCATTTTCCAGTAATTGCTTTTTAGGCAGCCAGCTAAATTAAACTGAACAAGGCCATTCTATGTATAGGCAATTCAGACTGTGTAACCCAGCTCAAAAAAAAAATAAAAATACCTATATATATATATATATATATATATATATATATATATATATATATACACACACACACACACACACACACACACATATATATATATACATACATATATACATACATGCATATATATATATATATATATATATATATATATATATATATATATATGGGTCTTCTAAATTTCGAAGTTTCAAAGTTTCGAATTTCTTATGGTCAAGACCATAACACTGAAGTTTTGAAACTTCAAACCATTTAAATGGAGATCGTTGTACAGCACAGGATGGTATATTCTTATTTATTTGTTTGCATTTGTTTACCGGAAAAGTCCACCAGGCCAAGGTAAGCCCATTTTCAGTGGAGACCTGGGAGAAAAGCTCCACAAAGGTTAAGCAAAAATTATAATATGAACAACCACATGATATTAACAAAGAACAATACAGGAGTTTACAGAGCAATGTAATCACTAGTTTAAGCGAAGCACACAACAGATTTTTACATGTATAATATTAACAAACAATGAAGGATATACAGTGTTATATAAACATTAGTCAAAGCTAGGCACACTAGCTTATTTACATGTATGGTATTACACAGTTCACAAGAAGAAGGTTGGTTGTAGTTGAACTAGTACAGATATAGCAAATACAATCATTATGTTGTAATTCATGTAGTCAATATAGTTATTATGCAGTGTTTTTTTGCAGCAGTGAGTGAGTAATTTCCTATGAATATAATATTAATTTATTGAGGTGTGAAGTTTTATGATGAGTAAATTGATAGATTTTAGAAGGAGATATAAGTTCATAGTAGAGATGAGACAGGCTATGGAGTTATAATGGGAGTAGTCAGGATTTAGGCAATGTTGATTTAGCACATGTGCAGAGCCAGAGAGAAGAAAGATGTTGTTTAAGTGACTTTTTAAAGACAACAGGAATACTTGTGGTTCTGATTGGCGATGTAAGTGTGTTCCATAGTTTAGAAACAGTAAAAGAGTAGAGCATTTGTCCAGGTGGAAGGTTTAAATTTACGACTTTGAGCTGTAGTTTGTTTTCAGATCTGAGAGCTCTGTTAGCATGGTACGAAGTCAGTATAGATGAAAGAAAAGGGCAATCTGAAAGTCTGTGTATACGTCTATGTGCAGTAGTTAATTGTAAATATGTGAGATAGGGTTGGAGTTTGAGCCAGCAAAGTTGTTGTAATGATGAGCAGCGGTGGTCTGAGAATTTAGCATTTGTACTAATTTAGCAATTTTGTTGTAGCATGTGTCGAGTTTGGATTTAAGAGAAGACTGGATATCGGTAAGGATAGGGGTTCCATATAACAAAGATGGTAGCAGGAAGGATGTGGCAAGTGACAGTTTTGCTTTATGGCTAAGGAAATGGTTGTGTCTATAGACCATGCCTAATTTTTGATGTATTTGTTTGATGTTACTGTGAACGAGGATGACGTGGTTTTCATCTATTATAACACATAACAGTTTAGTACTTGGAATGACTTTGACAATGGTGTTGTTTTTGGCCTTCACAATAAAAGCATTCTTTTTGAGGAGGGTAGTTTTTTAAGGTTGAATGTTAGGAGTTTAGTTTAGCTTTATTGGAGTTTAGAGTGAGGTAATTGTTGCACATCCAAGTATCGGTGGATGTGAAGGCATTTTGGGTAAGAATATGAAGTTGAGGATGGACTTGGCAGTGCAGATAATAGTAGAATCATCTGCATATTGGATGATGGTGCTTTGAGTAAGAGTGGTATGTTAGTTGTTGATGAATATGCTAAATAACAATGGTCCCAGTATGGGTCCTTGGGGAACATCTGTAGCTGTGTTAAGAAAAGGTGAGAACGGATGTTGCCATTTGGTGGATTATTGCCTATTGGAGAGAGAGCTGGAAAACCAGGTTAGTGGGGGGGGGGGGTGAAATTCCTCAGTTGGAAAGTTTGGTGAGAAGAAGTGAATGGGATATCATATAAAAGGCTTTACAAAGATCAAGAAGGACTGCAGAGACAATGTTGCCAGTGTCATGGGCCCAATTTACTGTGTCCATGAAGGAAATGAGAGCAGTGGTAGTATTGTGCCCAGGCCTGAAGCTGGGCTGAGTGGGTGAGAGGGTTTGGTTTTGAACTAGGTGGTTTAGAAGCTACATAGATAAATTTTTCTAAAATTTTGGAGATGGGCGAGAGAATAGCAAATGGTCAGAAGTTCGAGATGTCACAATTTTTGCCACCTTTGTGTAAAGGGAAAATATCGGCTTTCTTCCAGTTTTGAGGTATCTGGGGCTCCTGAATTGTTCTATTAAGAAGTATGCTAATGGGGTCGGAAATAGCTTTTACAGATATCTTTAGGAATTCAGCAGTTAGGTTGTCAGGTTCATTAGTACAAGGTTTGAGCTCATGTAGGAGTTTTTTTTTATTGTACTGGGTCCTATTGGTGTGAGGGAGAAGATGCGCTGAGGGGTGTTTGAAAAGTGTGGTAATGTTGGTTCTGTTAGGTTGAGGTTCGTTTGAGGGAATGTGGTAGTGAGATTATCCTTGGTGTTAATATAATATGAGTTAAAGAGTGATGCAACCTCAGTGGGAGTATTGTCTGGGTTGGGACAGGGAATGTTCTTTGAGCTTGGGTAAAATAGGGAATTAATTGCACTTCAAAATTTCTTTGGATTTTGTTTATATTGGTCTTGAAGAGTTTGGTAGAATATTTTTTTGTTTCTAATGACTAGGCCTTTAGCTTGTTTGCATAGCTGTTTGTATTGAAGGAGCTTATTTTTTTATTTTTTTGCCATGATTTCCATGCCTTGTCCCTGGTGGTCATAATTTGCTTTCTGGGTTTGTTAAGCCAGATGGTGACATAGTGAGGCTACACTATTTAAGATTCTAAGGAAAGTTGTATTGAATAATTCTATAGCTTCATCGATGGAGAGAGTTTTTAAATCTTCCTAATTAATACTACGTAGGATTGCACTGAAGGTGGTAAGGAAAAAAGTGTGACAAGTCCCTTTTGTTGTGTGCATATTGATGGTTACTTAGTGATGAGGTGATTTTGCATATAATACAGGCAGGTGAGTGGTCACTAATATTGTTTGGTAAGGTACCCGAGGAGGATATTTTATTAGGGTCAGAAACCAAGATCCAGTCCAGGTCTGAGCCTTTGGTGTTATTATGGCTGGGTTGAGTTATGTTAGTGATGAGTTATGAATAGTTATACGGGTTGATGTAGGTAGCGATATGCTGAAGGGAGATATCGATTGGATTGATACTGACATCCCCTAGGATGATTGTTTCATTGTTAATGTTGCTAGATGTTCAGGCTAGGATATCTTCTAATATAGGAATATTATTGCCTTGGGGGAGTGTATAAGACCATAATGCTGAGGTTCTTACAGTTGTTTAGTTTTATATAGGCTACTATATATTCTGCTGAAGAGAACTGTGAAACTGGTTTGGTGAATGGAATTATAGCGAAAGTATTTAGGTATAGTAAGGTAATGCCTCCACCCTTCTTATTTAGTCTATTTGATCAAAGGCATGCATAGTCAGGGGGAAGGAATTCTGTGTCTTTAATGTTAGATTTGTGATAGCAGTGAAATCAGGTTTATTTTGAATTATCCAGGTATGTAGCAGTGGCATTTTGTTTCTTAAGCTTTGAATGTTTAGGGTTGTGAACTTTAGGATTTTTGCTAAATTTGAGGAATTGTGTGCGATAGGGGAGGGACCAGGGTTTGGATGTATATCACAGTATTGAGTTAAGTCGTGGCAAATTTGGAGAGTTACAGGTTGTTGATTCCATTTATTTTTGTAGTGGAAGTGTAAAGTGACATTTATGTTGCTTTTGTTGTGAGGGTGGAAGATTTTTAATTTGGTCTGTAAGATTAAGTTTGTAGCATATAGGCTAGGAGCTACATCTGCAAAACTGGGAAGGATTTGTGTATGAGTGGCTGTAGTTGAGGTGGGTTTGTAAGCTATTTATTATTGGCTCATTTTCAGTGGAGCCCTGGGCAGAAAAGCTCCACAATAAAATACAATTTAATGGTAAATCAGAAATAGGAATTAGATACAAGTAAAATGCTAGCATTACGGCTAAATACAAATGAGTAAAGCTTTTACAGTGTTAGTTGATAATATATATATATATATATATATATATATATATATATATATATATATATATATATATATAGGTAGTACAATATTTGTGCATACAAAATTTATAATACATTCAGGCTAATAAGATTTCAGTGAAGGAGAGAGTATGGGGACAGAAGTGAGGGGTATGTGAGATAAAGTAAAAAGGATGTGTAAAGTCTAATTCTAGACTGTAGGTTGTTAGGGAAAGGGATAGTAAGGTTCTGTAAGAAAAAAGGGAAGGTGAGAAGTTATACAGGAGGAGAGTATAGGAGAGAGGGGAGGGAGCTAAAAAAGGACTATGATGCATGGAAAGTATCTTAGGGAGGATGAGTGCAGTGGCAGGACCAGATAGTTTTCAGATATTCTCTAGAGGCTGTTTTGAATTGATAAGGTTGTTTAAGGGATCTAATTTCTAAACGGAGTTTGTTCCAGGATATGGCAAGGTTGTAACTGTAGAGGGTGCAACCAATTTTAGTCTTGGGTTTATATATTTGTAACAGATCTTGGTCTGAGCTACACAGAGGTCTAGTGGGGGAATATTTAAAGATAATAGGGGTAAAACTAGGACAGTATGAGTGCTGGTAAAGTACTGAGTGAATAATCTGTAGTTGAGATAGGAGGAGCTGATAGGGTAATTCCAGCCAGTCTAGTTGTTTAAGTGAAGGACAGTAGTGGGACTGGTAAGTAAGGTTTGCAGCAAATCTGGCCACTTTATTTTAGGTAGATTTGAGTTTGGTTAGGAGTGTAGAGTTCAGATTGGTAAAGACTTGACAGCTGTACAATAGACTAGAAAGGAGGTATGCATGGGATAGGGTTGTTTTTGCCTTAGACACATGTAAATTAAACTTAGGTTGGTCATCAATTGTGACACCTAGTAGTTTTGTACTTGGTACAACAGTGATAGTAGTGTTATTGTTGGAGAGTATAGTAAAAGCAGATTTAAGATTTGAGAAATGTTTTGGGAAGAGTAACAGCTTAGTTTTCTTAGAGTTGAGGATTAGATTATTGTTACAGAGCCAGGATTCGATGGAGGAAAAGGATGCTTGAGTTTGAGAGCAGAGGCCAGTGGGAGTGTCAGAGATGGTGATGACTGTAGAGTCATCATCATATTGATAAGTGATGACAGTGGACAAGAGGTATGTAGTAAGTTAGTGAAAATATTAAAGAGCAGTCAACCAAGGATAGATCCTTGGGGTACTCCCATCATTACTGGGAGGGGAGGGGATAAAGCAGAGAGCCATTTGACAGATTGCAGGTGGTCAGAGAGATAGCTGGAAAACCAGGAAATAGTGGAAGATGAGAAATTAAGGTTAGCCAGTTTGGCCAGAAGAAGAGGGTGGGAGACCATGTCAAAGGCCTTGGAGAGGTCCAGGAATAGACAGAAGACCAGTTTATTGTTATCTCGAGCAAAAGATATGGTGTTTAAGAAAGATATTAGTGCAGTTGTATTGCTATGTTTGGGGCAAAAACCATGTTGCGTGGGAGTAAGTAGGTTTTCCTGAAGTAAGTATTGCATAACTTGTTTGTGGATACATTTTTCCAAAATTTTTGAGAAGGGGGGGGGGGGCAAGATTGCAATTCACCTGAAATTACAGATGTCAGTGGAGTTGCCACCTTTATGTATGGGGGGGGGGTGTAAAATTCTTTCCATAGAGAGGGTACGTAGGACTCTTGACATGGAGCGATTGATTAAGATAGATACTGGGAGAGCTAGGAGTTCAGCAGAAATCTGTAGGAAATAGGAGGGTAGATTGTCTACTGAAGGAGGGCATGGTTTAAGTTTTGAGAGTAAGGATTTTATGTAGTTTTTAGAAACTGTTTTGACGGTGAGAGTGTTTGATGGGTTTGGTGGAGATGTAGAATTTGAGAAGTTGCTTGTATTAAGTGTAGGGGGAAAAGAATTAAGCATCTTAATTATAGATTTGATAAAGTCGGTATTGAAGATAGCCGCAGTTTCTTCTGTGGTGTTATTTGGGCAGGGGTTAAGAGGGGAAGGGTTACCAGGGTGCAAAATGAGATTGATGGAGTTCCAGAATTTTTTTGGGTCAGACCTTTGGGTGGGGGTTGGTGTAAAAATCCGTTTTGTCTTTATGGATATGCTTTTTGACCAGGTTTCTGAGCTCTTTATAATTTTGTAAATAAGCATGGATTTTAGTTTTTGTCCATAGCTTCCACATCCTGTCTCTGTTTTTCATTAGGGTATGGGTAGGGTTAGTTAGCCAGGGAGATATATTAGAGTTTATTCTGACTGTACGGAGAGCAGCAAGAGAGTTTAGAATGTTTAGGAAGGTAGAGTTGTATGAGTGGACAGCTTTGTTAAGGGGGAGAGTGATTAGATGTCACCAGTTAATCTTAGACAGATGGTCTTTGAAGGTCTCTGGGCAGAAGGTGGAAAGTTTGTTGGAGGTTATGTATTTGTGGGGCCTGGTGAGGAGAGGAGTGTGTCTGATGACTCTTATGGGGGAGCGATCGCTAAGGGTGCTTGGTAGGGTATCAAGAGAATGGTATTTTAGGGGGTGAGAGACTAAGATCCAGTCTAAGAGAGAGATAGGCAGTTGGGATTTGCTGGTATGAGTGGGAGAAGAGATGAGTTGCTCAAAGCCATAAAGGTTAATGAAAGAAGAAGAGATGGGTGCTTGAAGAGAGACCCAGTCGATATTTACATCCCCAAGAAGAATGGTTTCATTGTGGATGATCTGAGAGAGGTGGGAGAGAATGTTTTCTAGGATGCTGATGTTGTTTCCAGGGGGAATATAGATATCTGCAATAGTAATAGTAGTAAAGTTGTTGAGTTTAAAGTTGGCCAGTAGGAGTTCAGCTGGTGTGAAGGAGGGAGTAGGATTATCTGGGCTTAGGGGAGTGAGATGGTCAGAATAGACTATAGCCACACCACCACCCTTTTTTTTTTGTCTATCAAGTTTAAGGATATTGTAACCAGATGGGAGGATGTCTTTATCTTGGCTGTGTGATTTCGATCATGTTTCTGTTAGGGTGATTATGTCAGGGGTGTAATGTGCTATCCAGGCATGGAATTCACTAACCTTGTTAAGGACAGGACACTTCTAAGATTCAGAGAGAAGAGGGATATCTGTTTCTTTAAAGATGTGTGGTCAGAAGGGTTTGGGGTGGCTATATTTGTGATTGGTGTTTTTATACTGGGGCCAGGGTTAACGTGAATATCACCTGCTAGAAGTAGGGATCTATGTAGGTGGAATAGTTTGATGAGGAGATGCTTGAAATTTTTATTTGGGGTAGTAGGTAGGAATGGAGGTAATGTGATTTTTGGAAGGGGAGTGTTAAGGGAAAAGATGGATGAGCATATGGGGAAGTATTGGGGTTTTATGGAAGGGATTATATTGGTGTAAGCTTGGTGGAAATATGGTGGTGGTAGATGTGAGTGACAAGAAGTGAGAGTGTAGATAAGGAGTCAGAAAGGTAGTAAGATAAAGGTTTGCAGTTTGAAGGGCATGATGGGATAAATGAAGGTGAGAGAGAGTGAAGTGATAGGAGGGAGGAAAAAAGGATTATATGCTTAAGTAAAAAGAGAGTAGGTCTGATGAACGAATGAGAGTAGGATTGTTTGAGATGGAGGTGTATACTGGAAGGAGGAAGAGGTGGGATTAGGAAGGTGAGGTTAGGTGGTGGACAGCTATAAAGGAAATGATATGGGGGTGGATGGGGAGCAAAAGTGAACCTGATCATAGCGAGGGCGAACGTAGCGGGGCTACACACTCAGGTCACAGATGCCATGATAGTATGTGACAAAAAAAAACAGTCATTTATGTTTTATTAGCAATTTATAGCAGGGCAACTTGCTAAGTATAAATGCTAATTTTCTGGTGGTGAGAACAGTCCAGATGTAAAGAGAACAAGGTTCTATTTGGGCAGGCCTATGGAATGCAGGGATGGCTGGCATTCCAGGGTAACGTGCTCGCAGGGAGGTTTCAGTGGAAAAATACTTTATTTTGTATAAACTTGCACAATAAAATAGTTAGCATACTTTGGGTGCAGTTTCTTTCATGTGTTTTTTAGATGGGAGGAAATGAGGCCATAATGCCAGTAGACCGTGGCTTGCAGAGTCTCAGTGTAAGGCAACCAGAATGAAAACAGCTGGGCAGAAGGCTATGGAAGGGAAAAAAGGATATAGAGGGAAAAGAGGTTTAGTGCAAGAAATAAGGACAGACAGTAAGGTCACATATACAAACTTACATATTCAGTTGGGTAAAACATGACAAGAAAAATCACAAATTCACCTAAAGAGTCTATTTCTACTATAAACATATATTACAGACCTAGGGCACCTTTGAATTACAGTGATCATACTTCCTGACCTTCAGGGAATGAATCAACAGCCAAACGACAAAATTTATCACAAGACAGTCTTTTTCTAGCTAGTTAAACTAAAAATGAAGAGTACTTTTACGGCACACAGAAATGCAGGGCAGAGTTATATCGTAATTACCCTTTAAATACAACAGAGTAGGTGTGTTTTCAAGATTAGGCTAATACTGCACTACAGATACTATTAAAATACACTATTAAATACAACAAAGAAGGTGCATTTTCAAGACTAGGCTAATAATACACTACGGACACTATTTGTTTATTTATTTATTTTATTTTACGTTTGTTGACTGGGATAGACCGACTGGATACATGTCCATTTTCAGCGGAGGCCCGGGGAGAAAAGCTCCAAGATAATAATACACACTGAATATTTAGTAAATGCTAGTTTCAAGTAGATTACAGTCATAAGCAATACCAGCATTTAGCACATATAGTACTTATTATAAAGCACTTTACAAAACATAACATTACTTTCAAAGTTAAACATACATAACATTACATTCAGGTTTAAGACACACTGAGCAGCAGTTAGACAACTGACCCTTCCTGAAATGGAGTGGTAGAAAAAAGTTAGAAGTAGTTGAAGGTAAGGCACCTAAGAAATAGAGAAGTCACTAGTCGGGGTTAGTGCAAGGACATAACCAATGAGTTTTGAAGTATTTCTTGAGTTTGTTTTTGAATTGAGTTAGTGAGGGTTCTAGGGTCAAGTCAGCTGGGAGTCTGTTCCATATTTTTCCAACAGAGCTGGCAAACAGAGAGTCCCCAGCTGAGTAGTTGGATTTGTATGTTTGAACTAGGAGTCTAGTGGATGATCGCAGTGGCTGGGTGCTGGTGTAGGGGATGATAATATTTTTTAGTTCAGGTGTATTTTCTGGTTGGTAAAGTACTTTATGTGCCACTATTAGCTGATTGAACTGCGGTAGGCTTGGCAGTTCAAGCCATCCTAGGTGATTTAGGTTGTGACAGTGGTGTGTCCAGCAGTCTGTGCCAGTAGCAAATCTGGCAATGTGGTTATAGCAGGATGATAGTTTATTAAGATCTGTTTTGTTTAAGTTGGAGAATAGAGGTGAGGCATAGAGAAGAGTTGATAGCAGATGGGAACGGGAAATTGCAGTTCTAGCAAGTGGGGTAAGGAAAGGTTTGATTCTGTAAAGAGAGCCAAGTTTATTATGAATGGTTTTGATAGTTTGATTGATACTCGCATCAAACTTCAGGTTGTTATCAACAATGACACCCTGTAGTTTAGTTTGGGCTTTTGGGGAGATGATAGTGACATTGTTAGCAGTTATGTTGAAGGCTGGCAATGGGGTCCTGCATGTGGTGGAGAAGAGGAGCAAATTAGTTTTGTTGGGGTTAGGATTAGATGTTGATTGGAGAGCCATTTTTCCACTGTATTGAAGGTAATTTGAGTTAATGTGAATAAAGTAGCTGGTGAGGTGGCCAAACAAATCAAGGTGGAGTCATCCACATATTGAATGCAGGTAGCATCTGGGATGACTGAATGAAGGTCGTTGATAAAGATGGAGGAATGAAGGGGTCCTAGTATCGAGCCCTGGGGGACTCCTAATGTGATGGGTAGGTGAGATGATAGCTTGTTCTGTCTTAGGATTGCCTGTTGCAGGTAGGATTGAAACCATTGGAGTGCATGGTTGTTTAAGGAGAAGGCCTTCAAGGTATTTATAAGCATTTTGTAGTCAACCATGTCAAAAGCCTTGGATAGATCTAGAAAGAGTGCTGAGGACAGTTTATTATTGCGGTTGTGGTTAATGACGTTAGAGAAAGAAATTAGGGCAGAAGTAGTAATGTGATGTGGCTTAAAGCCATGCTGAACGTTGAACAACAGCTTGTTCTGTGTGAGGTAGTGCATGAGCTGTATGTGTACACACTTCTCCATAATTTTAGCTAGAGGTGACAGAATAGCTATGGATCTAAAGTTTGACAGTTCAGTAGAACTACCTCCTTTATGGAGAAGTATGACATGGAAGATTTTCCATATAGTGGGTACAGTAGCTTCAGATATAGCTCTGTGGATCAAGATAGAGATGGGGTAGGCTGTGGTGTCAGCAGCCTTTTGCAGATAGTCTGCTGGGAGGAGGTCGGCAGCCAGGGTGGTGGGTCTTAGTTTCTTAAGTAGGGCATGAATAAGTTGAGTAGGAACAGGTTGGAAGGTAAATTATGTTTGGGTACTGGGTGTGGCTACATTAGAATTAGAGCCATTGGGAGAGAGTTGGCTGGCTAGAGACAGGATAGTCTCTTGAAGAAGCTGTTGAAGTTATTAGCAATGTCTACTGGGGATTTTTGTTGGGAAGCTGAGGGGGGTGGAGTGGCAGTTTGGACTGGGTGGAGTAATTTGTTTATTCCTGCCCAGAACTTTTGAGGTTTGTTTTGGTGTTTTGCAGCAGATGGTAGTAGTGGTTCTTTTTGTCTAAGGTGATGGATTTTTTGGTGTCATTCCTTAGCTGTCTGAATCTTAGTTGATCAAGTGGGGCTTTTGTTTTTTGGTGGATGGCCCATGCTTTGTTTCTGAGTAAAATTTTGGTTTTGGTATCTTTAGAAAGCCATGGTGCAATATTAACTTTGGTTGTAATAGAGTGGCTGGGAGCATGGGAGTTAAGAATATCAAGGAATTTGGTGTTAAAAGTATGCTACTGCTTCATCTAGGGGGAGGCTTTTTAGTACTGACCAGTTGCATGCCTTAAGTTCATTTTGAAACTAGGTGAGAATAAAATTCTTGTTGTTTCTTAATGTTCTATAGGTGAGTTGGTAGGAGCAGTCTACTTTGAGCTTGATTACACAGATGAGGCAGTGTTCACTTAGGTCATCAGGCAAAGTGCCAGATTTATAAGATTGAAGATGTTATTAATGAGTATCCAGTCTATGGTACTTTCCTTGTTATTGGGTTTTCCTATCCTGGTGGGGGAAGTTATGATTTGAGTAAATCCATAGAGGTTTATGTGGGTTGTGGGGGTTTCACAAGAGCAAGTGTTCCAGTCAGTGTTGAAATCCCAAAGAACAATTGTTTCTTGGGGGTGGTTATTGGATAACCAATATAAGACGTCTTCTAAGGTTTCTGTGTTCCTCCATGGGGGAATGTAGACACAAACAATGTTTACATTTTTGCTTTGGTTAATTTGTAGTTTTGAGATAAGAATTTCAGCATTATTGAACTGGGGTGGTTGTTGGGTGTCTATGCTGACATATAGGGTAGACGTGTAAAGTATGGCTACCCCACCACCCTTTCTGGTGGTACGGTCCTGTCGAAACATACTATACCCTGGTGGCAGAATCTCATGGTCCTTGGTGGCAGGCTTCAGTCACGTTTCTGTTAGGCATAATATATCTGGGGAATGAAAGGCTAAGAGGGCATGCAGGTGCTGAGTTTTGTTATTTATGCTCCTAATGTTTAGATGGCAGGCCAACAGTGAGTTAGGAGGTCTATTTGTTGTATCTATGGTGGTAGGGGATATAGTAGAGGGATTAGGGCCAACAGGGCGGGATGGACCAGGGTTTGGGTGGATGTCGCCATCTTGTGTATGGTTGTAGTGTATACAGAGTATGAGTTTTAAGATTTTGAATAAAGTTTTGTAATAGTGTCTAGTTTTATGACTAATGTAACTAGGTCTAGTAAGATGGTAGTATTTAGGGGTTAAGGAGGTAAGTATGAGGGGAGTGAGTAAGGGTGCATTATTATCTGTTGTAGATGGGATGGATGTTGGAATTTAGGGTAGTGGAAACCTGGGTGATCGTGATATTCATAGGCAGTTAGGACATATGGGATGAGTAAAAGGAGTAGAAGTAGAGTTAATAAGACTGTATTGGGTGATAGCATACCTACTGAATGGTACCTGAAACTTAGGCAAAATGAATAGTAGAGTTGGAGGACTGGTGGTATCAGGTTGAGAGTGGTGCTGTTGAGTGACAAGTTGTTACTGATTGGTTTAAAAAAGTGGGGTGTGGTCTAGTACCAATAAATGTAGCAGGACCAGGGGCAGGAAGGATTTGGGGGCAGGGTGGGGTGCGAAGCAAGCCCAAGCGAAGCAGGGATGAACCAATGCCTCTAATAAGTTGTAGTAGTTTAACCTGTATAAGGAAAGAGGGGGGCGGGGGAAAAGAAGAGGCAGTAGGAGAGGTTAGAGGAATACCTTGATTGACTGACACCACACCAGAGGTAAGTTGAATGTAAGGGCCTAAAATCTGCACTCAGCACTGTAATGTTACTTGAACTCAGCACCTTAATTTTACTTATGTTTAGCAGGAAAGAGTATACAATTTTAAGGATTATTACAACGGTTACTTGCTCAAATGTCAGATAAGTAAGTAAAACTTTCAACAGAAATCTATGTCTGAGTGTTAGAAAGCCAGAAAGGTATAAATTATACCTGTAAAAATTAGGGTCAGAGAGACAAATATAAAAGAGTCAGTGT
This sequence comes from Protopterus annectens, assembly GCF_019279795.1. NCBI lineage: Eukaryota > Metazoa > Chordata > Ceratodontiformes > Protopteridae > Protopterus > Protopterus annectens. The sequence continues at coordinate 1,934,226,397 of NC_056733.1, forward strand.
ACTTTAGCTACAGGGGAAGGAGGCAAACACTCAAGTAGAAAATAGCCCTATGGTTGACCAAAATGGTGACTTGCTTAATTACACAACACTGTAAGAGAATGCTTAACAAATGCTTTTTATATGTGTAACCTACTCTGATTATTTGCTGGGAGAAACAATTTTTGTTGTGTTTTCCAACTGCAATCCTGTAGACACCATTATTCAGGAGCTGCAATTTGTTAGTGTAGGTAAATGTGAAGTTCAACTAGGAAAAGAGAAAAGCAGAGATTTAGGATAAGCATTAAGGCAGCATTAGGCAGTTATTTTATAATATTACATTCAGAAATTTGTTTTTGGGGGGTACAGTAGCACACTTCAGAATGGATTAAGAGTGATAGCTATGAAACCTTAGCAAGAGAGCAATGCAATAAATAAACACTTGTCAGATTTTAATGATATACCAGTAAAACTAAATCAATTCACAAATTGTACAACTGGAAAATTGTCAGTAAAAGCAATTCAGGTAAAGCTAGCACAAGTTATTCAGGTCATAAAAGCACTTCTTCAATGTGTGTGTGCAATTTAAACATTAAAAACATATGCAGCAAGTAGTAGCTCTCATTATACACGTTCTCTAGGTAAAGGTTCAGTTTAATCACAAATATTACCACGGAAATTCAATAAAGTCAATAGCTACTTATAGATCTTCTGAAACAAAAATAGAACAGTCTGTGCAGAATCAGAATTTAGCATCAGGTCATTCAGTTACACACAAAAAACAGTAAAACTCCATACTATGAAGAAACTTACACTGAGTCACACCAGGTCAGCCAAGGGGGGAAGAGAGAGGGAAATCCTAAGCACATAGATTTTAAAATGATGCCTGTGCTGAATTGTAACAGTTCAACCTGTATGAGGAAAGAAGGGGGTGGAGGAAAAGAGAAGGCAGTAGGAGTGGTTAGACGAATACCTTGATTGACTGACACCACACCAGATGTAAGTTGAAGGTAAGGGCCTAACATCTGCACTCAGCACTTTAATTTTACTTATGTTTAGCAGGAAAGAGAGACCAACAGTATACAATTTTGAGGATTATTACAAGGGTTACTTGCTCAAATGTCAGACAAGTAAGTAAAACTTTCAACAGGAATCTATGTCTGAGTGTTAGAAAGCCAGAAAGGTATAAATTATACCTGTAAAAATTAGGGTCAGAGAGACAAGTATAAGAGTCAGTGTACTTTAGTTACAGGGGAAGGAGGCAAACAGTCAAGTAGAAAAGAGCCCTATGGCTGACCAAAATGGTGCCTTGCTTAATTACACAGCACTGTAAGAGAATGCATAACAAATGCTTTTTGTGTGTGTAACCTACTCTGATTAATTGCTGGGAGAAACAATTTGTGTTGTGTTTTTCAATTGCAATCCTATAGACACCTTTATTCAGGAGCTGCAGTTTGTTAGTGTAGGCAAATGTGAAGTTCAACTAGGAAAAGAGAAAAGCAGAGATTTAGGGTAAGCATTAAGGCAGCAACAGGCAGTTATTTTATAACAGTACATTTAGAAAGTTTTTTTTTTATGGGGGGGGGTACAGTAGCACCCTTCAGAATGGATTAAGATTGATAGCTACGAAACCTTAGCAAGAGAGCAATGCAATAAACAAACACTTGTCAGATTTTAAAGTTATACCAGTAAAACTAAATCAATTCACAATTGTACTATTAAATTATAATTGTACACTATTAAAATTTTACAGGATAAGGATTGTCTCATGTTGAGCAATCTTGCAGCCTGTTATGATTAAATGCATGGAAAGGTAAGGTTACAATAGGTGACACAGAAAGAAACCAGCATAATAGTCAAAAATCTTGGCAACACATTCAGTTCTGCAAACTCTGTTGTTTTCCATTAACTTGTTTAAGCAGTGTAAATATATCCAACAATCATAGTAGCCAATAATAAGAATAAATAGTCCGTTGCCAGTAGCCAGCTCCTTATCTGGTGAGCATGCTAACCTCAGGGAATGCACAACTGGGAGACAAATCAAATATGGCACCTGTGGTTACAGGATACAGATATAGGTTTGGAATAAGGTAGGGGGGCAGGAAAAGGCAAAGGTAGAGCGAGGGACTAAACTCAGGTCACAGATGCCATAGTATGTGATAGTATGTGGCAAAAAACAATGTTAGTTGCCGTTTTATTAGCAAGTTATAGCAGGCAAACTTGGTAAGTATAAATGCTAAGTTTCTGGTGGTGAGAACAGTCCGGATTATAGAAACAGCACAGGGGGGGCAGGAATAAATGTAAAGAGAACTAGGTTCTATTTGGGCAGGCCTATGGAATGCAGGGATGGCTGGCATTCCAGGGTAACATGCTCGCAGGGAGGTTTCAGCAGAAAAATACTTTATTTTGTATATACTTGCAGAATAAAATAGTTAGCATACTTTGGTTACAGTTTCTTACAAGTGGTTTTTGATGGGAAGAAATTAGGCCGTAATGCCGGTAGACCGCGGTTTGCAGAGTCTCAGTGTAAGCAATTGAAATGAAAATGGCTGAACAGGAGACTATTGAGGGAAAAAAGGATATAGAGGGAAAAGAAGTTTAGTGCAGGAAATAAGGACCGACAGTAAGGTCATATTGAAAGGGAAGGTCTACAAGAGGGTAGTGAGACCAGCTATGTTATATGGGTTGGAGATTGTGGCTTTAATGAAAAGGCAGGAGTCAGAGCTGGATGTGGCAGAGTTAAAGATGTTAAGATTTGCACTGGGTGTGATTAGGATGAACAGGATTAGGAATCAGTATATTAGAGGGTCAGCTCAGGTTGGACAGTTTGGAGACAAAGCAAGAGAGGCGAGATTGCGTTGGTTTGGACATGTGCTGAGGAGGGATGCTAGGTACATTGGGAAAAGGATGCTAAGGATGGAGCTGCCGGTAAGTTGTTCCAGAACTGAATGAGTCTGTGCTTTGCTGCTTTGAAGGATTAACTTTGAAGGATTAACGTTGTCGCTTGATAATTTGATTATTGTGACTCGAATGAGTTGCTCATGTTTTATATTGCACTTCATTCGTTTGGACTCTTGATGTTCTGAGGATACGTTATGGACTTTTGGTATGTTCACCATGTGTCGCTCCTTTCATTTTTGACTGTTTTTTTTACTTTTATTTTTGGCTATTTTGGTTGGAGCGTTTACTCTGCACAGGCTTCACTATTTTTTGAGTTATAAAAATTTAGAGTACTTTTATGGCACACAGAAATGCAGTGCAGAGTATATTGTAATTACCCTTTAAATACAACAGATTAGGTGCATTTTCAAGACTACATATACTATTAAATAACATTATTAAATACAACAAAGAAGGTGCGTTTTCAAGACTAGGCTAATAATATACTAGGGACACCATTACAATTTTACAGTATAAGGATTCTCATGCTGAACAGTCTTGCAGCCTGTTATGATTAAATGCAGGAAAAGGCAAAGGTAGATTGAGGGACTACACTCAGGTCACAGATGCCACAATAGTATGTGACAAAAAACAGTCAGTCAGTTGCCGTTTATTAGCAAGTTAAAGCAGGGCAACTTGGTAAGTATAAATGCTAATATTCTGGTGGTGAGAAAAGTCCAGATTATAGAAACAGCACAGGGGGACAGGAATAAGAGTTCCTGAGTCAAATAAGAGTTGTTTGACTAGAAGATAGTTATAACAAGAAATAGAAGGTTAGGGAACTTTTTCCAAGATGTTGGTACTTCCCCTCCTTTTAAAATACTGTTAAACAAAACTTTCCAGATATTTCTCACTTTGTTCCTTTGTAGTGTCCATTCTTCCAACAGAAAGCCATCTATTCCTGGAGACTTTATTTCAGATTGATTATACATCACCATGTTTATCTCATCTCCTGCAATCTTAACTACAGTATTAATTATTGAGCCTCATGTACCTCTAACCTTGGCACATTCATTCTTCCATAAGCATTTCCATCTGTGCATTTTCTTGATTTCACCCTTTCTTTGTGTTATTCAAATTTTCATAACATTTCTGAAATGTCTCTGATTCTTCTACAGGATCACTGTTTTTTTTTAAGTTTGGCAACAAAACTTTTTACTTTTTGTTGCTTAAGTTGTTGTGCTAAAAGTTTTTGGTCTTCTGGAGTTATTATCAAAAGTAGTTGCTTAACAGCAATTTTACTAAACTCATGCGTATTATCCAGCTCCCTTATTTTTATCTTTAGCCCTCGGCAGTTGTGCTTCTTCTTGTCCTGTGAGATTTCCCTTCTTCTGCATTACTTTAACCTTTGCAAACCCCTCTAAATAAATCTTGCAACTTTTTAACTATATCTCTTTTTCTTTTTATATCTACCTTATTTTTAAACTTTACTTTCATGTTATCATGCTCACTAGCTATAACATCTGCAGTACTTTCTTTATTTTCAGATAACTTCATAAGAATTTCTACTACCCATTCCTTAAATTTCTTTCTTTTTAATAGGTAGATGGGGGAGTGCCAGTGTCTCATTTTTTTCTTTTCTTTTGACACACTTTTGTATTTCCTCCTCTGTCTGTTCTGCATAAAAAAAAACAGTATATAAATATATATATCAAAAAGGGAAAAATATTTTGAAGACAGCCAGACAAGAGACACAGCAGCTTGAATCTCACACCTGCATCTCAATGTTCCCTGATTGCAGGAATAAATGTGTTTCCCTTTTGCCTGGTGTACAGTAAATAATATTTTTCCACACTCTACTGTCTCTATCTTTTAATATGTTACCCTTTTGCCACACTTTTTTCACTATCAACTCTTTCTGCTAGCAGGATTGCATCTTTACTAACACAGGCTTTAGCTGTTTCCTTATGGCCAGGTTTGGAGCATACACACAATGTACCCTCTCATTTATCAGACCCTACTGTGGAATAACAGTTCAGTTGCATATTTCTGCCTTCATAAAATTAATATAATCCGGTCCTTCTAGTCTCTCTGATACAGTAGAAAGGCTCAGATTTTTGCTACATGCTCTTGCTGTGAATTCTACCATTTTTTGAAACATCTCTTCTCGAGCAGTCTCATACTCAGTCAACTTTTTCTTCATATTGATTTCAGATTTGTGCAGTTTTATCAGCTCATTTGAATCTGTTTAAAGCTTCTTCCTTTTTTCTGGTATGACAGTGATTTAAATAAAATGACTTCTATAGTTTTCAAATTGTGAAGCCTAACAGCACATCTCTAGGATCCCTGATTATTTGTTTATCTAAATTTGTGCTTTACAGGTTCTAGATTGCTTCTTGATATTAGTACTGGTAGTGAGTGTTGTGTTACCAATGAGAAAAGCTGTTTGTAAGTTTTATGTCCACATTCAATTCATTAACATAATATGCATGCTAAATTTAGCCATGTTGATAGTGAGCACTGATATGATTAAAATAATAATTGAGGGATTAATCCAGTGAGCTATCATATTTCTGTAGAAAAAGCAATAAATAAGAAAATCTGCTCCATATTTTCCTATTTTATAATGGAAACAAAACAGAGACCTTCCAAGATAAGAACACTAGGAGAAATTATTCAAAGTACTTAAGATAGATTATCTATTCTGAGGTTGTTCAAGATTTTTGCAAATGTTTTCACTTCTTCTTTGATTAAATCAGAATGTTGAGTTCTTTTCTGCTGACATCCTATTCCTTAAGCCAATTTCTGTAATATTTTATATGGAACTGCTTTTGATTTGTAAATGTTGCAAAAAGTTTGGATCCCATGCTCTAAATTAGGGATCCAGTGGGGAATCATGATTTTATTGCAGCATAGCAGTGTGAGTAAGAACTGCTGTAAAAAAGCAAACCTGTTGGATGGGATTTATTGCAGAAGAGAAAAAGAGAAAAGGCTTTCAGCTGAAATACTTTTATGGCATGATTATAGAGTAAAGTACTATTTCATTTAATTACTGTTTTATCTTGGACTATGGGCTTAAGCTAAATACACCCCAGGATTCAATAAAATCCATGTAGGCTCTATTAGAGTCTACATAGAATGCACCCATGTACACAGCCATGGTTTCCCAGTCAGCAGTGTGCCATGCATATTAATCATGGCTTGCTGCTGCGAGGGATCACTGCAACATGGATATTGAATAGTTTTTTTTTATCTGCCTTGTTTGCGTGGCATGGAATATTGCTTAGCAATGTCGAGCTGCACTTATACATACATAGCAGACACCTGCCATATATATAAAAATAGAAATCAAATGTAATTTCTTTTTTTATGCATGTTTGTGCAGTATGGCATGGTGCTTAGCAATACTAACAGGTACCTTAGTAGTATATGTGAAGATATACTGAATTTCCATGCTATTCAAGTGGCTAGATAGGTTGAGGCACAACCTACAGTGTAGTAGGTCCAGGGTTCGAGTCCTGGCCAGTCATACCTTTTACATTTTTTGCTGTGAGAATGTGTGAGGTGACTGAAATGGCAATTTAGTTCAAAATAAAAAAATATTGTTACATTTAAAAAACCTGCATGATGCTAGGCACATGGTCAACAGTTTACAATAACTGTGTGTTGCTAAGCTTTGCTTAAACATGGGTTGTGCAAGTTTGTGCTATGTTCAGCTGCGCTAAAATGGTTTGAGCAATGCTAACCAATACGGTGCTTTTTTAAAGTTACAATATGATGCGTAAGAGTGGGAATGCAGCCTATATTAAGGCCAATATGTGGGAATTTCACACCATTCATTGGATACTCACTTGGCTGTTGGTATGCCTGGTGGTGTTGGAGAGGGAGTGTGCTTTTGGGAGCAGAGGTTGGATGTGCAGGTGTCCAGAGAGTTTGTTGGATTCCTTGTGAGAAACTACGAACTCTGGCTGCTGCAGGGTGATTACCAGGGCTCAGAATGTAAGTCTGATGCCCTGGGATCAGGGGATCTTACCAGTGCTACTGCTATCCCTCTCACTGATGAGCAGTGTCATCGCCACTATGACGACCTGAAGTGAAGGACACTGGGGTCCATGAGGCTAGGGCTGGGCATACTCCACAGATATGTAACTATGTTTGCCAGTACTTTATAAATATACAAGCTGAATCTGTGCAAAACTGGTATGCATAATCATTTGCTTCTCTTTCAACAGCTGCAGACAAGAGGGCTCGCAATGTTCAGTTCAATGCAGTGTGCCTGGACAGGATGAAACATGAGTGTGGTAAGTAGGGAAACATCAAATCATTAACATAATGAACGTACTGTCAAAATAAATTATTTACAGAGTTTGCAGTTGTAACAGTCAGGTATGACATACTTAGAAAATGTAATATGTTTAGTAATGTGTCACTGCTTACTTGAAATGGTAAAGCAAGTAAACATGCATTACTGTGTAGTATAGCTTCCAAACATCAGTTGATGTTGTGGTCTACCCAGATTAACAGTCACTGTTCTGCTCTGCTCATTGTGTGAATTATGCTCTAGGATGGACTCAAGTAATGTTGAGGGTATAGGGATACAGATATCCATGCTGTACATGCCGGACTTGAAGCAACATTAATCAGTAAATTTTAAATGGTGATGGTGCTGTCTTCTGTACTGTTTTCAAACAAATAAGTATTCACTATTCTTGTAGCCACTGCATGTGTGTTCTAATCTGAGTCCAGTCAACTGTAAAAAGGAAATGAACAATGAGTGAAGAAAAAAACTATCTGAAAAATGTAGTGCAATACCCACAGTAGGGTTCAAGCCTGAGTTATGGCCATTTTGCATCAAATAATGCTGTGTATTCCTCCCACTTCAGGAACAAAGTATATGGGAAAGTAAGCTGAAGTTTTGAAGAGATATTTATGTGTATAAATGCCACATTTTAAGGTACATTATCAATAAAGTTTAAAGGACGATTGTGCCTGGATAAGTAATCTGTTCAAATACGTGTGCAGTATGGCTGTATTCACTGCATGTGTGTTCTAATCTGACATCTGTCTACTGTAAAAAGGAAATGAATGAAAATTGCAGAAAAAATTGTCAGATAAATATAGTGCAATACCCACAGTAAGGTTCAAGCCTGTGTTATGGCCATTTTAGTCAAATAATGCTGTATATTCCTCCCACTCCAGGAACAAGGTATATGCGTAAGTTAGCTCACATTCTGTGCAGATATCCATGTGTATAGCTGCCAGATTTTAAGGAATAATATCAATCAAGTGCAAAGCAGGATTGTGCCTTGATAAATAATCCTTTCCAATAAGTGTGAAGTAGTCCTGTATCCAATGCATGTCTTTTCTAATCTGACAGCAGTCAACTGTTAAATTAAGTGCACATTTTCCATGAAGTCACAGCTTGTGTTTTCTAATCCCATGGCAGCCAACTAAGAAATCACTGGCTGTCTAGACTGCTTAATGTACACAAACATACCTCTCAACTATCATGATTTTTCGGAATGTAATAACTAAAGCCCCATATGTCTTGCCCTTGATTAGCAGGTAAATGGCATTACTTGGAATGCAATTTTTTGGCAAATCCATTTACAGAACACATTGATAGTAATGTATGAGCACAGTATGTAAAACAGTTCCCTGTAGTCCTGTACCTGCATTTGTTTGTGCTGGGCCCATACTGTCCCATGGTAACAGGTTAAGAGGTATGTACATACAATATCATGTATGCAAGAATTGGCATTACTATGCTCACAACTGACACTGCACACCTATAGAAGTATGTATTATTAGTCTGTGTGGTATTATCACCTGTGAGGTCACTAATTATGTGTTTTTCTCTCTCTCTCTCTCTTCACCTTTTATCTTCTTTAATTTATTAATGTTTTTTATTATTATGATTTGATTTTAATGTATTATTTTAATCTAACGGCTATGTTAGTTTTATGTGTTATTTCATACTGGTTTGCTGTTAACATACTTACTGTTATCCAAAAGAAGAAAACCAGCAAGAAAGAGAGGAAAAATAAACCATAAAGAGAAAAAACTTTGGTTTGAGACCTTCACATCTGTGAGTTCAAAAATGCAGCAAAGTCATAAAATCCAAAAAAATGTATTGTAATCTACCCTGTCAAGCGTTTTCATCCCTCTACACTTAATACTTGGACTTCATCAGAACAAACATATTATAAATACAACTTCCTTATAAACCCTACCCAATTAACAATATTGTCAACTCATCAACTTTTAAAGGTATATGCTACTATAAAAACTTTAAAATAAGATTGTCATAGAATATCTGTCTTGGAACGGTCACTGTCTGTGATGGAACGTCTGGTTGTAGTTGCGTGTCATATTCATGGATGTAGGTCAGCAACTACATCTGCTGAGAGTCCACAAGGCCATGCTCAATCATTCTCCAGTAGTAGCAGTATATCCAGCACACCCCAGAGGTGAGTCTTCTGTCCACACCAAGACAGGTCAGGCCATGTGCTCATGGTCATGGGTGTTCCAGTGGAGGAAATGGTCCCAGCAGACAGCAGTCAACCTCAAGTAGTAGCACCACTTCTGACTATGGGTATGGTGTTGCCAGTTCAAATCCTGGCAGAACCAGTTCCTGTGTTTGGGGGTGTAGACGGTGACCTGCCAGCTCTGCCATGCACAGTTCAAAGATGTCCAACATGCAGTCATGTAGGGCTAGCACTCAGCTTGACTGTGTTCAAGCAGACACTCGCACACCACTGTCACAGTCAGGTCACCTGCAGACACACATACCACATTCCATGGTCCATCTTGCCTGCTTCCCTTCCTGACCCACACACATTCTTGCCAACCTATCGAGTCATCCTAGGCCTACTGCACCTCCACATAATATCCTGTGCAAGTGATGATACCTTTGCCACATCCCTGTCACCCTTGTCATCAATGCAGGGAAATGAAACTATGTGCCTGATGCACAGGGTGGCTATCTAAATTACTATATATTTGTTTAATCCATTGTTGCCTTTGACCTGCCACTTGTACTGGTCACTGACAGATATTGTGTGCTGCCAGTTGTAATGAGTAAACTGCATTATTTTGTGTACATTAACTTGGATGATGTTGTAAAGGATGTATACTTACAGAATGAATAATATCTCATAGAATTGTTTATGTTTCATATTCAAGATTGTGTGGGACTCACCTATGGGTACACATTTACAATAAATCCATAAATGTCAGAACACAGGATGGATTGTCAGCACAAAAGCAAAATGTCTTTACAAAGGTAAAGCAGTATAGGTACATGGCTCCTTAGGTTCATTAGTGTATCACAGGCTAACAGGGACAATGGCTTCAGGCAGCCTAATCCTGTATCCATAATCTCTGACGTGATGTGGTACCCTTGATAAGTGTAAGCAGGATTCAAGGAGCTGTGGTGTAAGAGATGAACCATCTACAATTTTCGTGCGTCCATTACAGACATTTATCCTAAACCAGTTATGATTGCCTTCTTCTGCATCCCATTGTATAACTTGCACATGATGTACATTACAGCGGAAGTGTGCTTCACATGGATGGGGTGCCTGTTACATATAGCGTGTAGTGTCAGGAGTTACATACCTCTCTCTCCAGCATGTCCTATTTATACCACAGTCAAGGTGCAGATATGTAGAACAGGTACTTCTCGTGCTAGTCCTGTCTTGGATGTGCAGGTGGTACACAGTGGGAGCTGAAACCTCCATGTATGGCAGCCATACACCTCCACTCCAAAGCTTGTAGGAAACAGAATTCGCAGTTCCAGCCTTGACATGGTCTGCATTGGACATGTTTTGTACAGTGTGTATTGGGTTACTGTGCTACCTCTCTGGTTGTTACAGGTGTCAGATATGCCTGTGTACTTACATACCAAAGGTGGCATTACACTCAGTGATAGGTGTGATGAGTGCCACATACAGTGTAACGATGACATTCTGGGATTTACATGCCATACCTATCTCTATAGGTTGTGCTACAGTGCATGAAGCCCCACATCTTACCAACCAGTGAAAGTGAAAGGCTAGATCACTCTCTGTGTCCATAAGTCCCTGACTAATGGGTAAACTATTGGAGGTGTGCAGGCAATACAATATTTTCCAGTTGGGGATGACTATCAAAAGTATAGTATTGTGGATTCCTTGTCATGTAATAATTGTCAATGGCTCTGACAATACCTGAATATGTGTGTCAGCTCATCCTGGATAACTGTTGGTTCTGTGTGGGATTCACTGACAGCTCCTTATTTGCAATCATCTGCAAATGTAGTCAGTCTGAGGTCACTGACAGTCACCATGACTGCAGAAAAGGGAATGACTAGGAGGGCAGTTCCAGGAATGATGTGTATGGTAGTCCGCTAGTGACTGGCCTCATTATAGCACTGGCCTACACAATCCTATCTTCCCAGATAATGAGTGTCAGACACTTGGCTATCCAACAGCTGACATACAAGTTTGTAAAGAACCTCTACAGTGTGTCCACAATGACTGATGGTCTAATCTTGTCAAATGCCTTCTCAGCCCTTGACAGGTGGGGTGAGTCATTTTCCCCTCATCCATCGCATAATGTAATAATCAATGAGGTGCAATTCTTAAGGAAGGCATGATTTGACCTTGAACAGAACACATTGGGTTGGGCCAGTGTATGTAAATGTACTACACTGTTAATGATCATTTCCATGATAAGTCTTTTCATGGCTTTATATGTCACTACTGAGACATCTGCGGACACTGTTTGAGACTGCTTGCTACTTGCCCTGTGTGCAACTAAGTATTAAAGTTAATTCCATCATGATTTCCAAAAAGGTAGCCATCCAATATATGTGTCTGTACAGAGCATAGGTGAGCAGTGAGGGGGCATAGAGTAATACGTAAACCTTGGGAATGGTAAGGAGGGTGTGTTTATACAGTTTTTCTGCAGTTGCACACCACTTAAGCAGTGTGTACTGCGATGGTCAAATTACCTTGTAAAGAATGCTGACAAGCGTGGAGTCCCCTGAATTGCTGGTGCCTGCCTACTACAACTGCTGGTCTCACCACAACCACTCTCTCCTGGCATGCCATGCTCCTACACTTTGTCTATCGCCAAAAGCAAAAAGTTAGTACCAAACCCCACAAGAAGAGCAGGCCACAGCCTGTTTGTTCATCCACATAGTTGTCCCAAGTCATGCAAGGCTGTGTAGGCTTGACCTACCCTTATCTATGTATATGCTTTGAGTAGCAATTAGAGCAATTAATACAGTTTGGCATATATTATGCCTTGTATTCCAGAGTTCTTAGGATTTCAGTAAGGTAATGAGCAGATGGTGAGTCAGAGTACAGCTGCAGTGTCACAATATGATGTTGAATGTCCAGTGACACAGACATCCAAGGTTGCTCGACCAATCATAGCAGTGGCAGTGATCCCTGTTAGGTGACAATTTCACAGCTATTCATGCAGCCTGACCTTCAACAGCTTCATGGTGCATGTCTGTGTGCCATAGATTTGAGGCATACTTCAGAGGAGTGGCCATCTTTGGCCAAAGTGCGTGTACCCACACATGTCCTACGTATGTCACTGTACATTTCTGCAACCAGAACACATATCTGTGTTCCCACATCATGTCACAAAACATCCAGTGTGCTGTCTGGTTGCTTGACAGGCAGTGTATTCTAGCAGGGCCAGAGTAATGATGACAGAGTTGAACAAATTCACTGTGCATGCATGGACATCCACATCTTCACTACAAGGAGTGCCTACAGACAGTGTGTTTGAGGCTGTCAATCCCAAGGGTGTAGCAGCATGACCCTAACTTTGCTGGAGTTGTACATTGTTACATTTGTAGGTATGCTATTGTGACCTTGCCTAATCATGGGATTATGGTTAATCCAAGGGTCACATGCCTGGCAAAGCATTATACACACTCAATCATGTTATGGCACACTGTCAGGTGCTGTGTTACATTAGGAGAACTATGTAAAGGTGATAACATGGTACATTTCAGCATCTGTCAGGCCACTGCCTAATGAAGGCCTGCTGTGACATACACACAACAAAACCTGTATTGCTAATGGCTTTATAACTGACTGCTGCTGAGATTTGAACAGTTTCTCTGCCCTATACTGCTATGCCACACAATCAAAACATGTGGGTGATGTGACCATATAACAAACATTGATTCCATGCTGCCTCACACACTGGTCAGTACATATGACAATGAGCAGTTTGACAAAATGCACACCTCACCACATACTCCAACCACACTCACATCACACACAGCTGCATGTGTGAAGCTCCTTACCAGATACATAAGCAAAGAACAGACACCTCAGAAACCCAGTTGCAAGCTCAATACACATACTCATACCTCTGCAGAACGCAATACACATAATAGTGCATACACCACTGTCTCACCAGTAAAACACCTGATGCAAAATACAAACTCAACTCTATTATTCATAGGTGATTACATCCTGTGACATATTGATGTCCCTCAAACCAGGCTATACATAGGAAAAGTCACAGTTAGCTGTCTGTGAGGTGTCAGGATATGCCATACCACACATGCACACAGGTAGGCCAACATCAGATGGCATTATGATGACGATGTCATAGTGCCTGTTGGTGTGTACAGCTTCAGACATACCTCAATGGACTGTATGTATACACATGACTGAGCTTACAGAGTCTGTTTCTGGCAGGTATGCTCATAGCCCTCAGCTGGATTACACCTTCACCTGGGAGAATGGCTTAATACACACTGAAAATGATTGAAGTCAATAATTGGCTTATTGTGAGGTTTCATTTTAAGACAACCTAGTAAATGTCAGCCTGGGATGATTTGCTCAACAGACCTAGATGCTTTGCCTCAGATGATGTTCATCTGTCACTCCTGGGATTTTGTGTAATGGCCATGGCTGCTGACATCACCATAGTGTGGGTTATAGGCATTGTTCCATGGGAAAATTTCCATAGAGGAAACTCCATTCTCAACATCATGGTTATGCAGGTACACACTAGGAATGCCAACACTAAACTCCACTCACTATAAGGTGCCCCCAACTTGGAAAATACAGACGTTTGTGCAGTCACACACACCTGGTTTAAGGCTGTGGACAGCACGACAGCCATGCCAGGCTACACATCCTTCCAGATGTTCAGAACTCACACTAAAGGTGTGCCAGCTAATGTAGGTGGTGTATCCATAGTCATTAAAGATAGACACATCCAGATTGTGGAAACAGTGTGCTTCCATGGAGACACTGCAGGTGTAATTCAGTGCTGGTAAGCCACCTAATGAAGCCATTGCCAGCTACAGGGGCAACTCCATGACTCAGGACACCTTTTGTGCTTACCTGAATCTACCTGTGTCTATCAGGCTACATCACAACACCATGGTGGGGGGAGGTGAATTCCACTAACCACCAACTATGTTGGTTACTCATGTTCAAACTCACTTGGCCAAAGTTTATTCCACATCCTAAACTGCAATGCCCTGAACCAGTGGAATGACTTCCCCACAAGTGGAGCCAATGTACTGAATCAGGTGCTTCCCAATATGGCTGACCACTGTAGCACCTGCACTGTGAAGTCCTCCATGGTAAGATCTGACCACAAATTGTTCTCCTTACAGGTAAGACTTGCAACTGAACCGCCCTCTTCAGAAAACACAGTAGTAAACTTCAGCAAAGCAAAGGATAACCTCCTATGGAATGGCATAAATAGTGTGACTGCACCTCCATCCTCAGATGGGATTGGTAAGTGTGGCAACTTCTACAACAATGCTTTATGCAATCACCTGTACAATTGCATAGACTTGGCTCTAGCTGACAGGAGGACAAGAAGCACTTCATGGCACAGCAAACTGGGTGCAGTCATACAATCTCCCAGTTATGTCACTCTCCTACAAGATGGTTTTCATGAACATATGCTTGTTCACATACTCATAGCCGTAACCAAATGTAAATGTGTATGCAGTATCATTGCCATCAGTAACAGCAATGTTCCTGGTAAGTAGCACATCACAGGCAACACCACCTGATGTACATACTCATGAGTGATAGACCTGGCCACACAGGTTTACACCTACTTTAACACAGATCACCATGTCTCCCCATTGGTAAGAAGGGTAGTATATCATGCTCATGTCATTAGTGAAGGTGCTGTCACTCAATAATGATGCAGTTATAAACTCCATATACTCTTCTGTCAGCATGATAATATTTCACTGCATTGGCCATTTCCTCATGTACCTTTTCAAGCGCAAGTGGCAATTGCACACAACACACAATTTCCTCACAAGGGAACTTCAAGTCCCCAGTATCTGTCCTACAGGGAACATGTGCAATAACTGTCATTGCAGCTTGTGTCATATAGACTACACAGAAGTAATTTCTTCCTTGAATATATGGCAATGTCTTACTGCTGTATTGGAAATGCTGCATATCTGTAGGTGGAATGGTACATGTATTAACTGCTGTAAGGACATTACCTGGTATGTAACATTACTAATACATGTTGGTGGGGGAGATCTGTCTGCCACACTTTCACAAGCCATTGAAACAGCCACCCACCTAATGGCAAACAGTGCACCTCATTGGCCCTCCTCAGATGCAATCTGTATGACTGCCTGGATGGCGGACATGTCACCACAGGGCTTCTGCATGTGTCCCTTGTAGACAGGGGCAATATGTGCTGATCATGTAAATAAGGTTAAGAACATAACAAGGATTTTATGGGACCTCAGCCCATTAGGCTACTAATGTACAATGATCCTACTGTATGATCCCATACTCTGATGTAAAATGCTATAACATGTGCACACAAAGACCTGGCTATAGTGAGAATAGTGCCACTATCAAGTAATATATGCATAACACTACATAACTGACAGTCCATGTTGGATGCAATTAGATTAGAACACTTACCTATCTAATGGTATACACTACAAATCACAGCACTTAACATACCCACCACACCACAGGTGTGCTATTCACATCTCTTTAGGTAATGTTATGGAAGAGGACATCAGCAGGCCTTGTTCTGGTCAGGACTTTGGAGGCACGTGTCACCTAATACAAACAAAATACTGCAAAACCCCACCTCTTTCTAAGTTAGTGTGTTGATCATATTTATTTTGCAGGGAGATGTACACACACCAAGTGGGCTGGAGTGAGATTAGAACCCCTACCTATCTAGTCTTGCATACTATAGATCACAGCATTTACAGCACTTGCCACAGCTGAAGGCTAACATTCCTATGGCACTTGATAATGTTAAGGTACATGACATCAGCAGGCCTTGTGGAAGAGTGGGGTTTGGAGACAGGCAGCAACTGCAAGGGCCCAAATGTACAGGCCCATTGAAATTTGGAAGTCCATGTAGCTTTCTCATTTGTTTTGGGTGGAGAGGCGCACACACTAAGTACACTGAACTGAGATTAGAACCACTACCTAGCTAGTCTTACACACTACAGATCACAGTATTTAGATCACATGTCACAGCTGAAGTCTGACATTCCCATGGCAGTTGGTAGTGTTAAGGTATGTAACATCAGCAGGCCTTGTGGAAGACTGGGGTTTGGAGGGTGGCAGCACCTGCAAGGGCCAAAAAGTGCAGGCCCATTGAAATTTGAAAGTTAGTGTGGGATTGTCATTTGTTATACATGGAGATATGCACACACACCAAGTGGTTGGAGTGAGATAAGAATCCCTACCTATCTATTCTTACACATAACAGATCACAGTATTTATAGCACGCCCTACAGCTGACATCTGTTTCATATGTGGCTGCAGGTGAATACTAGTGGAATACATAAAGTTGGCTTGTGTTGAACAGCATGTGTGGGCTGCAGAGCCTTGTCAATGAGTGCATAGACAACATGACAACATGATAGATAACACCACATGTTCACCTGTTGGTGTATGTATTGTGACATCCGGCAAGCACAGGGGGCTGTAGGGAAGTGCAATATCTACTGCTGAGCCCTTACATTTGATCCTTTGAGCAACATTATATATATGTGTCAAACTGCAGCTTTAATCACCATTATCAGGGTATGTAGGACAATACAGACATATACAGACATATAAACATATATATGTAGATAACAGACATAAATATACATGGAAGTGTTTGTGTGTGTGTGTGTGTGTGTGTGTGTGTGTGTGTGCGCATGCGCGCACGCATATGTGTGTGTGTCTGTGTGTGTGTGTGTGTGTGTGTGTGTGTGCACGTGTGCGTGCGCGTGTGTGTGTATATGATATATGTATATGTGTTATGTAGATGTATGAGGAGAGACAGAGATATATGTCTATATATATAAAAAAGCCGACAACCACAGAAAACCAACACCCCAGAACACCGACTTCCAACTCCTGGTAAGTAAGCACTTGGCCAAAAAAAACAAAATTAAACCCACCAAGGTGGGGGTCTTTGCCCCCCACCCCAACTAAATATACCACTCCGAGGTTGCACTACTGCGGGGGTAACAAGCAAAGTCCAACATGGTGGCCATCTGGTTACTTATGTAGACATATCTATATATAACAAGTCATTTTGAGTGGGGAGCAATAGAATTTTGTTATGCTTAACTAAGTGTATGTGCATGCCCAGTGGAAATTTTGCTAGTTATAAGCTGACTCCAGCCCACACCTACCTGTACTCCAGCCCAGGATTTTTGTGTCAAACAAAATTACATCTGGTCCTGTTTCTGCACAGCTGCACATCAGTTAACTTGGCTACAACTCTCTTCAGTTCTGTGACATAGTTAATATGTCACAAAGGTTAGCAATATTACACCACACACAGACTTGGCAGTCTGTAAAACAAAAAGTAACACTACCTGACATCCAAAATAAGTGGTTGCATCTAGGTTAGAACCATGAATACCACCACACAAGCTAATTGCCTAGTCCTTGGAGCCACACAAGCTGCTTGTCAGACTGTGATCATTAATCGCACAATCAACTGCATACATACATATATTGTTATTCCTGCGCTAAGATATAGAATGTATGATCAGTTTCTGTGTTACTGTCATAGGACTGTATGGCATGCTGATATACCACTAATGAGTTTGTCCTACAACAGTTACAAGAGAACACTACTGTGTTGGGTGTGGTGGAACACCAACACATGTTCTGCTGGGATACACAGGAGTCTGACTATCATGTCACTCCACTGTCTAACATCTCCCTTGACAGATGTTCCATTAATCTGTTGGAGTAGAACTGCATGACTATTCCTTGCATGAGGACTAGTGACTACCCATGGAAATAAGGTAGTGGAATGGGTATCTGTAGTCCCATGTGGATGTAATTTCTGTCCAAGTAGCCAACTTTATTAACTTGCATAATGTACCAGATTATGACATAGAATGCCATATCATAATAATCCTTATGAGTAATGTGTAGGCTACAGACATACCTTGCAAATGCAGCAGCTGACAAAACCATAGTTCAGGGCTGACTCTGTTTAATGTAAGCAGTACACAGACAATACATGAGTAGGTACAGTATGTGTGGGCTGCCTGCCATCATTTTTAATTTCTGTATGTGAGTAGGGGTAAGGTGTCTGTCCCTAGGGCCAGTGAACGTGCTATGTGTTGCCTCTTAGTCAAAGGCAGGGTGTACTGAGCATGCCTGTGTCTGCCATAAGGGACATCAGCAAGTTTCTTCCTCCAAGTCTTCCTGTGACTGTGGCTGTGGTGACCTAGGCATTGGTGGGGGGCTGTGTGTCTCATCCCTTTTATGACCCTGCTGCAGCTAATTCTGCATGATCATGTTGTGTAGCATAGCACAAACTGTGAATAAATGTGCACATGTGGCTGGAGAATACTGCAGGGCTCCACCTGATATATCTAAACAATGGAACTGTGACTTAAGCAGCCCAAACACAGGCTCTATGATGTTCCTAGTTTGCGCGTGTGCCTCATTATAGCATTCTTCTGTGGGAGTGTGTGCATTTCTGATGGGTGTCATTATCCACGGTTCCAGGGTATAGCCAATATCCCCCAGTAAATGGCTATGTGGGATGTCCCCCTAGCAAATATCTGGTACAGCTGTGATGTGTGCCACAATTGGGAATCATGATAATTGCCAGAGCGGCCAGCACACACATTCAGGATAATCCCCTGGGCATTGCACACAACCTGCCAGTTGACAAATTGGTACCCCTTGTGGTTAATGTAGATTCTATCCTGCTTACCAGGTGGAGCCTTGATGTGTACATGGGTGCAATCTATGCCACCCAGTACCTCAGGGTAGCATGCTACATGGTAGAACTGTTGCATATTGCTGGCTCTTGTCTCAGGGGAGAAGGAAAAAATATGTGCTCACTGGCATGTGGTAGCATAACATCCAGGAAATGGTGGAGTGTCCTGTATGCAGATGCCTGTGTCACCCCCATCATGTCCCCAGTTGGTCTTTGAAATGTACCTGTAGCTAGTATCCTAAGGTCTACACATACTTTTGTTTCCACTGGGATGGGTTCTCCTCTGTTCACTCTGGCTCTGAGTTGAGGGTGACAGAGCTCTGCAAGTTATTATATGTCCCTAGCCACCCTATAGCGCTTTACAATCTCCTGCTCATGAAGCTCCTGGAAAGTTACCCTGGGCCTGAACACTCATCTTCTTCTTGTCAGCCTAGGCCTGTTGTCAGCAGCAATATTGACTTCTGCATCTAGCACATACAGTTGTAGCAGACATGCAGCAACCCCTATAATAAACTCAGTTAAAACTCCCAGTTCTGTACTCCAGTGGTCTAGAAGACTCAGGGAAGATCAGAATGTAGAGTGTATCCATACTTTATACAAGTCTGCTGTAGGTCCAGCATCTGTGATTGGCTAATTATTATGCATTTTACCTGACTAGATTCTAATTAACATCATTTACTGGCCCTACGTCTTTGCATGAAGTGGCTCTCTGTACCGTGCCACACAGCATAGCTCATACAAAAGTCAAAGCCAATAATTGAAGATATCAGGTTTTAATTACTTGCTACCTACATCATCATTATGATCTGGGTGGACTTTTTTCACATGAACATGCTCAGTTATGTGGTGCGCTGCTCAAACACACACACCAGGAATTACAAAATTTTTAAAACTAACAGGGCACACCCCACTGCTGCCATTCACATCCAGTGGAATATCAGCATGGTGTAGGAGCCTACATGAAAGGGATCTGTGGACGCAGTTTCTCCTTTTAACTCTCTAACAAATTCACCTCATATGCTTACATATCCATGCTGACAGCCTGGTAATTTCACTGTTCATAGCTGTATGACCAAGGCAACAGCACCAATGCACCATTGTAAGGATCTCACACAACATCCTATAATACATTTCTAACAAATATTATAAAATACTTATTATTGCTTTTTTTTATTTTTCATTTAAGTATGTTTGCACACTGTAGCACACAGCACGAGCATGCAGAAATCATTCAAAAAAACAATTTACTTTTACATATCCCCTTACATTTTCAGACATCCACAATGCATTTTTCACACATCATGTATGTGATCTAACCATTTCAAGGTTATGTCCATATTTGTGGACTTTTACATCCCCTTCTGTCCGTGTACACACTTGTATGTGGAAAATTGCTGCGTACACTATGGAAATGGACACAGGGTCTACATGGATGCTTTTCTGCTGGTTAGATCACTCCATCTGGTTCATTTGCATAAAATTCACCTGCTTATCAGGTAATTTTCATTACACAGAACTTTCCTTGTTTGCATGTGCTTGCACATTGCTGAAAGACTCTTACTGAATCTAAAATTATTTGTGCTTTTGTACACATTGTGTTGCTATGCATATACACAAAAAAAAACATGTAGGCTTGGATGAAGTCCCCTGCTGTCTCATTTCCTTATTTTTTTTTCAAACTGCATTTTTATTTTATAGGTTCATAGGTTCATACTAGGCTATCTGCCCTAGGGCATTTATAAGCCTAGCCAGAATGTGTTTGGCTTTCGCCACCCATTTTAAATGAATTTTGCTATGCCCTTTTTCGAGGTTAGTATACTCTGCCTCTGTCTAACAGTGACACAGAAGTGATACCCGGGGTAAACCTACAATCTCCCATCCACTCATCAAGATTCCTCTTGAAGAGAGTCAATGAGGGACTCTGCCTAACCTGGACTGGGATTTTATTCCAGAGTGAAGGGAGCCTCTGGGTTATGAATCTGTCCCTCCAGCATGTCCTATTTATTTCAGTGCTGAGGTTCAAGTCTCCCGCGTGCGTAGCTCGATGGGATTTGGATTTTCTGAGGTGCAGCATGTTCATTAATTCCGGGTTGGACATGGCTTTATATGTCAGGCACAGATCGCCTCTGAGCAGGCGGTATGCCACTGAGTAGAGCTGGAGTTTCTTTAATCGGGCAGCATATGGCATCTGTTTGAGCCCTTTGATCCTCTTGGTGAGGTACTTTTGGGGTCTTTCCAATTGCTGCAGGTGTCTGGTAAGGTACATCCCAAAAGAGGCATTGTACTCAATTATGGGCCTGATGAGGGATGAGTAAAGAGGCACGATGACCTCCCCTGATCTAGATGTGAATCCCTTCATGATTAGGTGGGCTATATAAAATGTTTTTCTAACCACTTTGGCCACGTGGTTGTCAAATGAGAGATTGCTATCAACTTGGGTACCCAGGTCCCTAATTACTTCTTCCATACTTTATGGATTACCACCTATGTGGTAATTTGTGGGCACTTTGTTTTTGCCAAAGGGGATTACTATATACTTTTTGGCGTTTAGCTTGAGGCCATGGCTCTGGCACCAGTTGTCTGTTTCTATGAGGCCCTTTTGTAGGATGCTTGTGTCGGCTGGAGAGTCGATTATGGCACCCAGTTTGCAGTCATCTGCGAACTTGGTCAGCCACAGTCCTTCCGTTTTAGCATGTACCTCTGAGAAATATATACCGAACAAGAGAGGTCCCAGGACTGAGCCTTGTGGGATGCCACTTGTAACTGGTTTGAAGTCTGACATTGCTCCAGCAATTCTAACCATGTGGGTTCTGTCCTTGAGCCAGTTTGCAACCCAGCTAGTGACATAGGGGTTTATATTTAAGCTGGTGAGCTTATCTATAATGCCCGAGTGGGGTATTGTATCGAAGACTTTTGCATGGTCCAGGTAGGCTGTGTGGACCACCTTCCCCTCGTCAATGGCCTTGGTGACTGTTTCAAAGAAATCTACCAGGTTTAAGAGGCAGGATCTGCCCTTAACAAATCTGCACTGGGTTGGATCCAGTGTCTGTAGGTCCCCAATATCTTTATTTATGAGGTCCATGATGATCCTTTCCATAGCTTTGCAGACCAAGCTAGTCAGGCTTATGGGGCTATAGTTTCCAGGATCCGTTGAGGCACCACCTTTGTGGAGAGGGACCACTGTTGCTGTACGCCACTCTTTTGGTACATATCCTGTAGTAAGGCTGAGATTGAACAGTAGTTTTATGTTTGGGTTTAGTTCTTCTTGGAGTTCATGTAGGATGCAGCCCGAGACACCATCTGGTCCCATTGATGCTGTGTTTTTTGCTTTGGAGAGGGCGGCTCTTACCCGAGCATTTGAGATGTCAGGGGGGCAGCACTCTGCTGGGATAGATATTTGCCCTTTTGGTGGGCAAAGGCAGGGGGGTTTGTGCTGAACCTGTCAGCTAGGATGTTGCCAATGTCTGCGGGTTTGGTGTATTTTTTGTCATTTTGGACTAATTCTGAGCATATCTGGGAATTCCCACCCAACATAACTAAAGAAAGCCTTGTGATTATCCTTAGTGTCCTGTGCAATTTTTCTCTCAAAGCTGGCCTTAGACGATTTTATGAGTGCCCGTAGTTTTTTGCTAATACTGATCAGAGATGCCTTCCCTTTTTGGGATTTTGCTCTATCATGTAGTAGCTTCCTCCTTCTATTGTATAGTTGGTTTATGACTGGGGTCCACCAGACAGAACGCCTAACCTTGGAGGATTGGGTCTTAGTTTTATTTAGGATTGCATGATCCATGCATTCCTGAAGGTGTTCATAGAATGCGTTTATAAAGGATTCTCCTGTCTGGGCCGTATTTTCCACATGCCCAGAGGCTTTGAAGGATTTCACCTCGGTTTTGAGGAGTGTGAAATTTGCTTTAGAGAAGTTTTTCACTGTGGTTTTCTGGGCAGGAGCTGGGGTCGGGATGTGAATATCTAGTGAGATTAGTTTATGGTCTGATCTTACCAGTGAGAGATGCACTTCTGGTCTGGAGCATAGAGTCCCCATGTTGGTGATGATCAGGTCCAGTATGTTTTCCCCTCTTGTCGGAGTGGCAACAAGTTGTTCCATAGCATTTGAGTTTATAAATTCTAGGAACCTTTGGGCTAGGGTGTTGGAGCTAGAGTAATGCTCCCAGTCTATGTTAGGGTAGTTGAAGTTGCCCAATATAATGGTGTTTGGAGAGACCTTCACCTTCATATTTTCCAGTGTTCTCAGGAAGGCCGAGTGGGGTTCCTGGGATTGGGAGGGTGGTCTGTAGCAGGCTATAAACTGGAAGGCAGTTTTACCCACTGTTAGTTGCACATGGATAGTCTCTGATGCTTCGTGCTTTGCCACCAACCTGGAGGTGTGGGTATCTTTGATGATTATTGATACTCCCCCTCCTTTTGTGGTTCGGTCCAAATTTTGAGGCCGAAAAACATGGTATGAGGTATAACCTGGTAGTGCTGGGGTGCTCTCGGGAGCTTTGAACCAGGTTTCTGTTACTGCACAGATATCGATGTTCTCCATGCTAAGGAGAGTTTCGAGTGCGTACATCTTGAGGTTTAGACTTCTGGCATTGAGTAGCATTACTCTTAGTTTCTTATCCCTTGTGATACCTATGGAGGTGGAATTGTCTTTTGAGCCTTGCCTAAAAAAGGCACTATGGGGGTGGCAAGAGCCTTTGCCAATATCCGAAAGCCCAGGGGTGACAGGTGCAAGCAGTCCCTAGAGAAGCATCGTGGCTTGTCGAGCATGTCATCCCAGGCAGACAGGCATTGCATCCCCTTTGAATGACACCAATACTTAAGCCAATTGTTGAAATTGATCATCTTGTCTTCATATTGTGGCATCATTCTTGGTGAGGGTAAGATGTTACTCAAGGTCAGGATCATACCGGCTTGGGCTACATGCTTAGAGAGCTCCTCTATGTCTCTTTTCATGTAGTCCAGGGAGGTATGTCTCAGGTCATTCACACCAGCATGGACGATGATTGAGTCATATTTGTACTTACCTTGGAGTGACCTGAGTGCTTGTGTTATGTGGTGGATCCTAGCACCCGACAGGCAGCTCACCGTGACCTTCTCCTTGTTCAGCCTGGTGAGCAGGATGTCAGTGTGCCTGACGATAGAGTCACCTATTGCAAGTGTATCAGGTGTGTTGTTTAGCCTTAAGGGCTGTGACTGTTCGGCACACTGGCTTTGTGAGCTATGTGTTGCACGTGTTTTGTTTTGGGGTAGCCGTTGCTTGGGTGTCCACTTTGGAGGTCTCTGCTGCTTAGGCAGATTTTTATTTAGAGCCTCCGAGTATGTTTTTGTGTGTTTATGTGTTTGGTTTGCTGTCGTGGTAGGTCTCTGTGAGACTGGAATTGTAGTGAGTGTTTTTTCCTTCTCCTCCTGACTGGTTACACCAGTACTGAGCTGAGAGAGCTTATCCTCCAGTTTGGCTATATGGTTGCATCTCTCACATGTGTTGGAATTTGTTGGGAGGAGCAGAGGGTTGTCTGTGTACATGAGGCAGTTTTAACATTGCCTCAAGATTCCCAGATTCACCAGCTGGACCGGAGAGGAGATTGACAACTGACCTTTGGACATGCTAGAATAGTATTGGGAATTCCTTTATAATTGAAAAAAAGGGCCAATGGGGAACAAAGTACTTAAGGGGAGTTTGTGAGGGTGTAAGTGCTTTTAATTTTTTAGTGCTGACTTATATAATTGCTTTAGTGAGCAAGTGCCAGGCTTTAGAGTGGGAATAGGGTGTTTATTATGAGAACTAGATCAGTTGTAAGGGAAAAAGTGAAGAGCAGACTTTGTGGAGCCGAGAATGGTTTAAACCCAATGATGCTGCACTATGTGCAAAATCGCGCAAAGCCGCGCTAAAACAGGTTTTATACAGGGGGACTTGAAAGAGCTAGAAAATGGCCAAAAACGGCAAATAGACTGCCAGATTCTTGTGCTGGGAATACTCCTCCAGGGATAGATAGGCTGCTCCAAGCTCCCCACTGCCACTGGTGAACAAAGAAGCCTCCCTTTATCCAAGAAAGGAAATGGGCAACACATGAACTTTCCAAAAGTCCAGAATACAGCAAAGCCTGTATTTGGACTACTCTAGGTCAGGAAAGATGGGAAACAAGGATATATATATATTTTTTCTTTTTTGCAATAAAGAGCAAGAAAGTGCAATAAATATGTAACACAGGCTAGTGCACTTGAGTGTGTAGCCTCAACAGGTAAATGCAACAAACAGGGCAAACTTTAAAAGTGCAGGTGCAAAAACAACTTTAAACAGTTTAAAACAGTTCAAGAAGCAGACTTACTTGCAGTTTAGCTAGATTGGACAGTCGCCCAGGTAGTAGCAGGAAAAAAACACTGTTATCAGGTTAGCAGTTGCTCTTTTAGCCTATCTGCTGCTAGCACCACTCTGCAGGACCACAAGGAGCTTGGCTGAGTAGTAACAAGCGCAAAAACCGCGCCAAAGCGGGTTTTATACAGGGGGACCTGAAAGAGCTAGAAATTGGCCCAAAACGGCCAGTAGAATACCAGATTCTTGTGCTGGGAACACTCCTCCAGGGATAGATAGGCTGCTCTAAGCTCCCCACTGCCACTGGTGAACAAAGAAGCCTCCCTTTATCCAAGAAAGGAAATGGGCAACACAGGAACTTTCCAAAAGTCCAGAATACAGCAAAGCCTGTATTTGGACTACTCTAGGTCAGGAAAGATGGGAAACAAGGATATTTTTTTTTTGCAACAAACAGCAGGAAAGTGCAATAAATATGTAACACAGGCTAGCGCACTTGAGTGTGTAGCCTCAACAGGTAAATGCAACAAACAGGGCAAACTTTAAAAGTGCAGATGCAAAAACAACTTTAAACAGTTACAAAGCAGAAATACTTGCAGTTTAGCTAGATCTGACAGTCACCCAGGTAGTAGCAGGAAAAAAAAAACACTTTTATCAGGTTAGCAGTCGCTCTTTTAGCCTCTCTGCTGCTAGCACCACTCTACAGGACCACAAGTTAATTTTATTCAACAGAAAATAAATATGTGTATCCATGAAACCGGCAACCTCAACCTTATGGTCAAAGACTAATGAACTATTGAGCATTTTCCATTTGAGAGACTAATCTTACTAACTCTCTCTCTCTCACACATACTTCCTCTAAATATGCCTGTATCTATGTATCTGTGTATTTGTATACATTTATGTATATCTGTGTGTGTGTGTGTGTGTGTGTGTGTGTGTGTGTGTGTGTGTGTGTGTGTGTGTGTGTGTGTGTTTGAAGCAAGACTTTTATTGTGGGAGACTTCTTAAAGATAATGTGGATATATTTTCAAAAAACAAACATCTATATGTTGGCTTGAATAATGTGCAATAGCTCATGCAGGGAAGTTTTTTTAATAAATCTTCCATCTCTCCACAGTCCTCCATGTTCTGCCTTTCAACAAGGCAGTACTTCAGTCATAAATGTCAGTCTCATTTTTAATCCTTACAGTTTTTATTTCTTTGTAGCATATTTGCAGAAAGAACTTGGTAAAGTTAAGCATTTGCATGACTAGTGGCACTCTTCTTGCAAGTTCTTCTAGAAACTAGTCATAAAACTATGTCAGATGTGACTAACATTCCTTTTGGCCATGAATCCATACTGGTTGCTGTCCTGGAGTTTGATTTTTTTTTTATAAAAAGTGACTAGCTTATTCATTAGGATTCCTTTCATAGATTTACTTCCTCTGCTGTTAGGTCAACAGGTCTCTGGTTTCTTGGATTTAACATTCAGATACTTCTACACTAGGTAATGCACTTTGAAGATATCCACCTAGAGATCCAACAGCACACTGGATAACTTTGAAAAGAACATGGGGAGCAGTTTCCTTATCTCCTTTTAACACAACTACTTCCCTATTCATTATATCCAAATAATTAGCATCTGATGCCTGTGTAAATGCATTGTTTGGCAACAGTACTGTATAAAGAAGTATGAGCACTTTGTGCAAACAGGTAACATTGGTTTTCTTCTTTCTGTTTGTTAACCTGGTAGATGGACTAGTATGAGTATTATTTTCAGCTACAACATGAGCACTGATAGAAGTACATGCACATATTGCATATCTGTACATATCATACCATATAAACACATTATATATCTGTATCTAATTCTATATAGCTATATATCTATAAATATCTAACTATATCTAATCTATATAGCATCATAGGAGGTTACTATGCTAATGGCCCTGGGGCCCTTACAAGCCTAACCAAGAGTTTATCCCCAAAAATAAACCTCAGTCAGCACCTGTTGTCCCTATCAATTAGGGACACAGGTGGATCCCCTGAGATGAATTTGTGGTTTCTCATCCACTCATCAAGGTTGCAATCGAAAAGGATCAGTGAGGTGCTCTGTTTGACATGTATGGGAAGTCTATTCCAGAGATGGGCAGCCTCTGGGAGACAAACCTGTCTCTCCAGCAGGTTCTGTTAACGTCACATATTAGGTTCAGGCCTTTTCAGCGGGTAGTGCATGAGGCGTTAGACTTATGGATATGAAGCATCTCTAGTAGGGCAGGGTCCGAGATTGCCTTGGAGGTGAGACACAGATCACCCATGAGCAATCTGTACTATACGGAGTAGAATGATAGTGATTTGAGCCTGTCTGCATAGGATAGGTGTTGGAGGCCATGGATTCTCTATGTGAGGTATTTCAGTGGCCTTTCCAGTTGGTGCAGATGTTTGGAGAGGTACATCCCAAATAGGGCATTATACTTAGTTATTAGTCTAATGATGGAGGAGTATAGATAGGTACAGTAATAGCCTCCTTTTTTCTGGATGCAATCCCTTTACATATGAGATGAACCAAGTAAAATGCTTTTCTGACTACTGCCGCAACATAATAGTCGAATGTGAGGTTTTTATCAACCTGAGTGCCCAGGTCTTTCACCACAGGTTGTGTGCTTAGTGGGTTGCTGTTAATGTGTTAATCAGTAGGGGTCATGTTTTTGCTGAATGGTATGATAACACATTTTTTTGCATTTAGCTTGAGGCCATGACTTTGACACCAGTCATTAGTTGCTGTGAGAAGCTCTTGCAGTATGTTAACATCGTTTGGGGAATCAATGACAGCATCCAACTTACAGTCGTCAGCAAACTTGGTCAGCCACAGGCCTTTTGTCTTTGCCTGTACCTCTGAGAAATAAATGCCAAACAGTAGGAGTCCCAGGACAGATCCCTGGGGAGGTCCACTAGTGACAGGTCTGCTATCGGAGGCGGAGGTGCCTATTTTGAGTTTGATGGTCCTGTTTTTGAGCCAGTTTCCACCCACCTGATGAGATAGGGATTTACCCCAAGTTATGCTAACTTTCTGATGATGCCTGATATTATATATATATATCTATATATATATATATATATATATATATATATATATATTTTTTTTTTTTTTTGTATATATATATATATATATATATATATATATATATTTTTTTTTTTGTATATATATATATATATATATAGATATATATATAATATGTATATATATATATATATATATATATATATATATAGATATATATATATATATATATATATATATATATATATATATATATATATATATGTATATACTATGTGTCTGTGTGTGTATATCATGTTGGCTAAATTAACTTGAACTGAAAGAGAAAAACAGATACTTTTGAATAAAACAACTTTTAACTAAAACACATTTCATTGAAAACGGTAGAAATCTAAAGATGTCATTTCTGGTATAATTTTTGATCAAGGGAGTTTTAGGGACATAACTTATAAGATAATGTTTTTAATTGGCGATGTCCATTATCATGTTGTATCCCCCGATTTGTAGATGACTGACATTGTATGTCAGCACTGATTCACTGTGCGTAGTTGATTTTGTTCTTTTCTCCTAGGCAGCGTGATCATTCTGTTAGCATATATAACTAAGAGGGATGTGGAGGCAGAAAAGGTGGGGGCTATGGGGGGGTTATGGTATGTATGTTGTGTAGAATATTTTCCCATGAAATATCTTTTTAGTTTGCCAAAATGACAGATAAACTTTATCTATCTATCTATCTATCTATCTATCTATCTATCTATCTATCTACCTACCTATCTATCTGCTTAGTTTAGCAAAAGTGGTAGGAAAAAGAGATGTCGACCAAACACACTGTCAACCAAAACAAGTGCATATATATATATATATATATATATATATATATATATAGAGAGAGAGAGAGAGAGAGAGAGAGGTAAAATCTGTATGAACGAATACTCAGAAGAGTGAATGCACATTTTAGCTGTTTTTCTGCCTCCTGGCTATGTATGAGATTGCAGTACAGCAAGGTATAGGAATTTGCCATTTCCTGTTGCAGTGCAATCTCAGAGTTTGTATGTATAATGAGCAAGAGGTACGGGGGTGCAAAAGGTCTTGCTGCCCTGCAAAAAAATACTGTTTTGCATTGTTTTTGTTTTTCTGTGGTATGAGTATTCAGTCTTGTTAAACTGATATTTTTCTGAATTCGCTTTTGAGCTTTTGCTAATAGCTGAGATACTGTTTTGTGTGTGTGTGTGTGTGTGTGTGTGTGTGTGTGTGTGTGTGTGTGTGTGTGTGTGTGCACGCGCCCATATGTATGTATGTATATATATATATATATATATATATATATATATATATATATATATATATATATATATATATATATATATATATATATATATAGGTCCACGACAGAAGAAAGAAACGCCGGATCACCGCCGACCACATCGCCGAGACGACATTGCCGACAGCAGACATCTCCGACAATGGTAAGTCAAGGTATTATGGAACAGAACACATTTCCGTTCCCATAATACACACAAAAAACATGTTAAAATGTGTATGCACCCCCCCCCCCCACTTAAATATACCAACTCTGAGATCACACTACAGTGAAGGAATGGACTAACTCCCATTCTGCACTACTCACCATTGCCGGTGATGTTTGCTGTCAGCGATGTCGTCTCAGTGATGTGGTCATCAGTGATCCGGTATTTTGTTCTTCTGTCATAGACCCATGTATATATATATATATATATATATATATATATATATATATATATATATATATATATATATAAACAACAGAATAATTACCACAGTTACCACGGCCAGGGTAACAATGTATATGACACCAGAAAACTGGAAGATTTCTTTATTTGGATTATATATATGAATATGGATCTACTTCAGTAGACCAAAAGTTCACTTACCTGACTTTCAGTTAGCCAAGACAAAAAGGCCAACAACCGCAGAACACCGACATCCCGTAACACCGACTTCCCACTCCAGGTAAGTAACCTTGTGGCCATCCTGAAAAAATAGTAAAACCTAAGGAAAGTAAACCCACCCATTCCAACTCTGTACATACAATTAAAGGTTTAAGATTATCAAACGTGTTAAAAGGCTATATCAATGTGACTCTATGAGGTATAGGATAGAGGTTCCTATCTGTAATGATGTAGTAAAGAAACTAGCTATGATTCCTACCATATAGTGAAGAAAGCATAAGTACATGCATGGTCACTGCTTCTACTAACGTACACTGCTATTTCTACATAAGTGCTTCTTCTATGTAACAATATTACATATACTTATTTTACTTTAACCAGTTAACATCTTATTAACAGAATATACATAGAAATAACAAACACTTCAATATGATGTGACACTGCACAGCCATATAAACAAAGCAGTCAGTAACCAACAGCAAACATTACATGCAATAGGTTCATAGGTTCATAGGTTCATACTAGGCTATCTGCCCAAGGGCATTTATAAGCCTAGCCCATAGTTATGTGGCTTTCGCCACCCCTTTAGTTTGAATAAAAACTATGCCTATCATTTTGCTGTGCCTCTGTCAAGCAGTGACACTGAAGTAATCCCTGGGGTATATCTGCAATCTCCCATCCATTGGTCAAGATTCCTCTTGAACAAGGCCAGAGAGGTGCTCTGCCTCACATGTACCGGGATTTTGTTCCACAGCATAGGGAGTCTCTGGGTGATGAATCTGTCCCTCCATCACGTTCTATTTATAACCGTGTCAAGGTTTAAGTCTCCCGCCCTTGTGGTTCTGAGGGATCTAGATTTTTTGAGGTGAAGCATATTCATCAAATCTGGGTTTGACATGGCCTTATATGTCAGGCACAGGTCACCTCTGAGCAAGTGGTATGAGACTGAATAGAGCTGGAGTTCTTTCAGTCGGGCAGCATAAGACATATTTTTGAGACCCTTTATCCTTTTGGTGAGGAACTTTTGGGGCCTTTCAAGCTGCAGCAGGTGTCTGGTCAGATACATTCGAACGGGCATTGTACTCAATCATAGGTCTAATGAGTGATGAGTACAGGGGACGATGACCTCCTTGATCTAGATGTGAATCCCTTCATGATCAGGTGGGTGATATAGAAGGTTTTCCTAACTACTTTAGCAACATGAGTGTCAAATGAAAGGCTACTGTCAACCTGGGTCCCCAGATCTCTGATGACTTTTTCTGTGCTCAGTGGATTGCCACCTATATGGTAGCTAGGGGTAACCTTGTTTTTCCCGAAGGGTATGACTATGCATTTTTGGCGTTTAACTTCAGGCCATGGCTCTGGCACCAGTTATCCGTTTCTGTGAGGCCCTTCTGGAGGATATCTGTGTCAGATGTGTTTTCGACTATGGCCCAGTTTGCAGTCATCTGCAAACTTTGTCAGCCATAACCCTCCTGTGTTTGCTTGTACTTCAGAAAAGTAGATGCCGAACAAGAGTGGACCCAGGACTGAGCCCTGTGGGACACCACTTGTGACAGACTTTGAGTCTGACATGGCTCCAGCAACTCTGACCCTGTGGGTTCTGTCACTTAGCCAGTTTGCAACCCATCTTGTGATGTATGGGTTTACATTCAAGCTGATGAGTTTTTCGATGATACCTGAGTGGGGTATTGTGTCGAAGGCCTTTGCCAGGTTGAGGTAGGCTGTATGGACTGCCTTTCCCTCATCAATGGCCTTGGTGACTGTCTCGAAAAAGTCAACCAAGTTTAAGAGGCAGGATCTGCCTTTGACAAAGCCAAACTGGGTTGGATCCAAAGTCTGCAAGTTCCCTATGTCTTTATTTATGAGTTCCATTATGATCCTCTCCATGGCTTTGCAGATAAGGCTTGTCAAGCTAATGGGGTGGTAATTTCCAGGGTCTGTGGAGGCACCGCCCTTATGAAGTGGGACCACAGTCGCCGTGCGCCACTCCTTGGGTACGTATCCTGAGGTGAGGCTAAGATTAAACAGCTGTCCTAACTGTGGGTTTAATTCCTCATTGAGTTCATGAAGCACACAGCCGGGGACACCATCCGGTCCCATGGATGCTGTGTTTTTGCCTTAGTGAGGGCAGTTCTCACCTGGGCGTTGGAGATGTTTGGGGGCTAAAATCCTCTGGAATAGATATCTCTCCTTTTGGGGGAGGGGGTTGGAGAAGTTTGCACTGAACCTGTCAGCCAGTATGTTGGCAATGTGTGTAGGTTCAGTAATTTTCACATCATTTTGAACTAATTCTGAGCATATCTGGGAGTTTCCTCCTAGGTTTCTAACATAGCTAAAGAAGGCCTTATGATTCTCTTTAGAGTCCTTGGCGATTTTTCTCTCAAAATTTGCCTTGGATGATTTTATGAGAGCTCTTTATTTTTTACTTATAATGATCAAAGGTGTCTTACCTTTCAAGGATTTTGCTCTATCTTGTAGTAGCTTCCTCCTTTTGTTGTAGAGCTTGTTTATGGCTGGGGTCCACCAGACTGGACGCTTGCCTTTGGTACAGAGAGTCTTAGTTTTGTTTGGGATTGCCTGATCCATGCAGTCCTGTAGGTGCTGGTAGAAGGCATTTGTAAGTGATTCAGCGGTTTGAGTAATGTTTACCACTGGCTCAGGGGCCTTAAAGGAGACCACACTAGTTTCTAGAAGTGTGAAATCGGCTTTTGAGAAGTTTTTCACTGTGGTCTTTTTGTTTCAGGTGGGGCGGGATGAGGACCTCCAGCGAGATTAGTTTATGATCTGATCTCACCAGTGAGGGGTATACTTCGGTGTTGAACATTTTGATCCCATGTTTGTGATGATGAGATCAAGTATGTTTTCTCCTCTTGTGGGGATGGTGACTAGTTGTTCCATGGCATTTGAGTTTATGAACTCCAGGAATCTTTGGGTTAGAGTGTTCGGGCTTGAGTAGTGTTCCCAGTCTATATTAGGGTAGTTGAAGTCACCTAGTATGATGGTGTTTGGAGATACATTTATCCTCCAATGTTTTCAGGAAGGCCATGTGAGGTTCCTGAGTTTGAGAGGGTGGCCTGTAACATGCTACAAATTGCAGAGCAGTCTTGCCTATGGTTAATTGCACCTGGATGGTCTCCGATGCATCGTGCATTGCCACCAACCTTGAGGTGTGGGTGTCCTTTATGAATATGGACACCCTCCTTTCTTGGTGTTGTCCGGATTTTGGGGCGGAACGCATGATATGAGGTGAAACCTGTTAGTGCTGGGGTGCTCTCAGGAGCCTTGAACCAGGTTTCTGTCACAGCACAGACATCGATGTTCTCCATATTGAGAAGGGCCTCGAGTGCGTGCATCTTGAGATTGAGACTTCTGGCATTGAGCAGCATTACCCTTAGTTTTTTCCTTTTGGTGTTCTAGGGTGGTAGGTTTAGAATTTGAGCCTTGCCTAAAAAGGCACTATGGGGTGGCAAGAGCCTTTGCCAATATCCGGAAGCCCAGGGTGACAGGTGCAAGCCGTCCCTTGAAGCAGCGTGGCTTGTCCAGCATGTCATCCCAGGCAGACAGACATTGGATCCCCTTTGAATGACACCAGAATTTAAGCCAATTATTAAAGCTGATCATCTTATCACTGTATTGTGGCATCATTCTAGGTGAAGGTAGGATACTGCTCAAGGTCAGGGTCATACCTGCCTGGGCTACATAATCAGAGAGCTCCTTGATGTCCCTTTTCATGTAGTCCAAGGAGGTACGTCTCAGGTCGTTGACACCAGCGTGGACAATGACTGAGTCGTACTTGTACCTGCTGTTGAGAGACCTGAGTGCTTGCGTTATGTGGCGGATTCTAGCGCCCGACAGGCAGCTTACTGTGACCTTCTCTTTACTCAGTCTGGTGAGCGGGACGTCAGTGTGTCTGACTATGGAATCACCAATGACAAGTGTGTCTGGCATTTTGTTTGGCCTTAAGGGCTGTGACTGTTTGACACTCTGACTGTGTGGTCTATGTGTTGCATGTGTTGGGTCGTGAGGTGGTAGTTGTTTGGGTGTCTGCTTTGGTGGCCCCTGCTGTTTTGGTAAATTTTTGATCAGAGCCTCCGAGTATGTCTTTGTGTGAGTATGTGTATGATTTGAAGTTGTGATGGTACCATGTGTGACTGGGTATGTATTGTGTGTGGTTACCTTCTCCTCCTGTCTGGTCTTGCCAGTCCTATGTTGAGAGAGCTCAGCCTCCAGTTTGGCCGTATAGTTGCATCTCTCGCATGTATTTGTGTTTTGTGGGAGAAGGAGAGGATTGTCTGTGTACATGAGGCAGTTGTAACATTGCCTCAATATTCCCAGGTTCACAAGTTGAGCTGGAGAGGACACTAGCAACTGATCCCTCGACATACTAGAAGTAGTAGATAAAGAGACTTTCAAAGGACTCCGGGGGAAGTGGGTTTTAGGCTGGTGGGGTACTATCTATAATAAGAGTGCTTTATCAAGGTGCAAGTACTGTAGGAGTAAGTGCTAGGCTTTACAGATAGAGAATAGTCTACTTGGGAATCAAGTAGAGATGAACTTTTCAGTTATAGGATATGCTGGTTAGATCAGCAGTACAGCTCGAGGAAGGTAGTTTTAAGGGAAAATTGGAAGAGTGGAATTTAGATGGCCCAAATAGTTTAACCTTGTTTAACCGCTGCTGCTCTTGTGTGCAACAGTGGTAACTCCACGCTAAATAGTATGACAAATATACCTATGAAATTAGTAATAAACTCCATTGTGTTAAATATCCCCCAGCAAAATAAACTGATCAACCACCATTGAGTATATTTTAACAAATTTCTTCTTCAAGTCCATAATGTCTGTAAATAAATTAGTCTAGCAAACTCCATTTGCCAGTCCACCTTCTTGGATTTGCAGTGTCTAAAGTTTGAATTTAAACAAATTGCAGCCACCATATGGGTAAATTGAAACACATCTTTACTCATACTCTTACTCTGACTAAATATATTGCTGGGTATCGACTAGACTATCTGTGGTATTACATTGGGATGAAACGGCTAGGCTTGAAATGACTTCCAGGTTGATAGCCTAGTAACATCCTATGATCCTATGATTTGAGACGCACAAAAGCCAAAAAGCAGCGTTGACAATATAAGACAAACCTACAACTGTTGCATAGGCAGCAATGTGATAAATCCTTAATCAAATAGATTGTGCAATTGGATAAATCCATATCCTAAGTAAGTAGTTGACATCTGTATCTCTGCACTTCCGGCATTCACCATTAACCTTAAAAGTCCTTCTACATAGCCTAGCAGGAGAGAGGTACCATAAATGCAACATCATAAAAAAATTGAACAAGTGTAATCTAGGTTCGACCAGATAACGAAACCCTGGACCAATGTTTTGCTGGATTAGGAATATTAATCCACCTCTCCAATTTCACTTTGAGCTTCACCAAGTCTACACTTAAATTGGGCAAATCCATATAAAATTTGCAGAAGTAACAGAGATGCAGTTTATTGGAAAGAAAATTGTGTTACTCCCCTAGTAATATAAAAAAAGGCACAAACTGTACATTTTGTCACACCTCCTCCTAATCCTGACTCATTGATACAAGACTTGAGATGTAGAAATTGGGAGTGTGACTGTAATTTCTCAGCATTGCTAAAGCTAATGTATCCACCCCTAAACAGAATAGCAAAGGAGATAATGGATAACTTTGCTTTATGCCTCATGATAAAGGAAAGTCCCATAACACCCCCCACACTAAAATTAGATTCATAGTTGGAAGTGTCTATAGGACTTGCAACATCTTAATGAATTCATCCAGAAAGTCTATCTGCACAGGCACTCCCATATATATGGACATTCTACTGAACTGAGTGCAATCAAAATATAACAGTATAGCAATAGTGGCTTTCTGAGCAAATCTATGCATTTCTTGTAGGTTAAACCACACTCTAACCAAACCAGATCCCCACCCCCCTTTAATGAAGTGCTGTTGACTTTTATAGGTTCATAGGTAGGTACTAGGCTATTGGACCAAGGGCCTAAGTAAGCCTAGCCAACAAGTTTCCCTGGCTTACGTCACCCAAGAAAGTTATTTTCCCATGCCCCTGTCGAGCAGAGCCACAGAAGTGATCCCCGGGGTGTATTTCCCATTTCCCATCCACTTATCAAGATTTTTCATGAAGAGTGCTAATGAGGAACTTTGCTTGACATAGATGGGTAGCTTGTTCCAGAGTATGGTAAGTCTCTGGGACAGGAATCTATCCCTCCAGCATGTCCTGTTTATTGTGGTGACAGGGTTTAGGTCCTGTGTAGCATGTCCAGCAGCTCTGGGTTTGACATAGCTTTATATGTCAGGCAGAGATCACCTCGGAGTAGGCGATATGCTACGGAGTAAAGCTGGAGTTTTTTGAGACGGTCAGTGCAGGGCATCTGTTTGAGCCCAGTAATCCTGTTTGTGAGGTACTTGTGTGGCCTTTCCAGTTGCTGCAGATGTCTTGTGAGGTATATTCCAAAAGGGGCATTGTACTTTATAATGAGTCTAATGAGTGTCGAGTAGAGGGGAACAATGACCTCTTTTTTCCTAGATGAGAACCCTTTTGTGATGAGGTGTGCCACATAGAAGGATTTCCTGACTACTGTGGCGATGTGATTATCACAGGAGAGAGTACTCTCCGGTATTAAATAAGGTAAAATTTATTCTAATGCATGTACTAGGATTTTAGACTATATCTTGGTCTCCAATGAGAGCAATAAAATGGGCCTATATGCACTGGGGTCCACCACAGTTTTGGCTAGCTTAGAGAGTGAAACAATAGAAGCCTGTCTTGCCAAAACATTCTTAACATGACTGGGGCAAATGTCTTATAAAACTCAATTGTAAGGCCATTAGGCCCCAATGCCTTACCTTGTTTCAAAGATTGTATTACACTATACACCTCTGACAAGGATAATGGTGTACTCAGGTAAGATTTTCCCTGTTCCCTTATCTGGTCTAAACTTTTGTTGTTTTGAAAATCTAATGCATCACTTTGCCTACAACCTCCCTCAGCTTGGAAGATAGGTGAAAATGTGTCATACATTAAGTTATTGATCTCCAATGGATGATAAATTAGGTTCCCATTATCATTAATAAGTTTCTCCTTGCTGATGCTTTATAGGCTAGTAACCTGTGTGATTTAATAACTCTAGCCCAATAATATAAAGAAAATCTCTCCCATTTCTTGTGCTTCGAAGCTGTTTCACCTTACATGCCTGCTTCATCTTTTGAATATCTTTTAATATTTTATCTATGCACCATGCCTCTTTGTATTGTCTTTCTTTTTAGATTATTCTATTTTCTAATACCCTGAGCTCACCCCTAGTACATATTATCCTTTCATTGGATTGTTGATAGAAAAAACACTTTAAAGATATTTAAACTGTTTAAACCTTACCAACTAGGATAGGTTCTGATTTTCCATCAGCCTTCCTGTATTGCAGAATCCTTTCTTTTAAGTGATCCACTTTTTCCTCAGATCTAATAAGAGCCTATCCATTTTCTGGTTGCTAGTTGGACCCTCCCTTAAGGCAATCAAGTCAATACTGACCATAGTGTTGTCAGAAAGCACCCCTGTTATATGTTCTGCTGTGGTGACAGAGCTTAGGCTCCTAGCATCAACAAACCAAAAATGTACTCTGCTCACAATCTGTCCTATGGGACCCATATTAGTGTAATCTATGTCAAACAGATGTAATGTTCTCCAAATATTCCCCAAGCCCAATTGAGTTATGTAAAATTGAAGGCAGTTAATCAGTTTAGGCTGTTGAACTCTCTCTGGTCATATCCTGATTGTTATTGCACCCAGTACTACATTGAACCACCACCCACTATTAAACTTGTAGTAATGGATAGAATGATCTACCCCCAATTTTTTTAAGAAATCCTTCAGTACATGATCAGAATCTTGTGTTATGGCCCTAAAAATTCCCAGTTAAAAGGTCCCTGTCCATGATCCTTAATAGCACTACCAGCCATCTACTTCTGCTATCTTTCTTTTCCTTTTCTCAAGAATGTCCACCCCAAGTCCACTATGAATCAAGGCAAGTGCCCCTCTTTTACTGAACTTGGATGTGCCAGGTCTACCTTATCCCTTCCAATACTTCAATATATTATCCAGCCTACTATCCATTAATTTAGTTTCCTGAAATAAAACAACTGCAGCATGTTTGTCTATTAACTTTATCCATAACTGTCCTTCTCTTATAACCTGTCCTTAAACCCTATATATTCCAAGAAATGTGTTCACATCTCTTGTTCTCTTGTTGTCCATATTGATCTAACATTATTATTTCCAGCTGTCAAAAGGATGATGAATTTGTTTTTCCTTATTACATTGTCTAGACAACCACAAGTAGATGGCTGGAGAGGAAGAAAAATTAAAAACAAAAAGTCTAAACTGTGAAATGTATAACAGTACCTTTGCACACTACCCTACAAAGCTACACACTATTGGTTTGAATCATAGCAAATATTTAATTGGAGCTAGGACTGGTGAAGAAGCAAAATCTAACCCTGCCCACCAACTCTCCTGTGTCCCCCCACCAGCTTGTGAAAGTCCCCTTAGTAAATGTTGTCACAACTACTGCTTTAGCTTCAGACTGCTATTATCAGGATACATTTAACTTTGTGACTTAAGAAATAACTGACATGCATTACTGAACACTGAACACTGAAATGAAATGTAAAACCAGAAACGATGTGAAATAAAAAAAAATTAATAA
This sequence comes from Protopterus annectens, assembly GCF_019279795.1. Taxonomy (NCBI): domain Eukaryota; kingdom Metazoa; phylum Chordata; order Ceratodontiformes; family Protopteridae; genus Protopterus; species Protopterus annectens. The sequence goes on from NC_056733.1 coordinate 1,934,265,518, forward strand.
ATAAAAACATTTTGACAATTTGCTTACCCTATGCACATCATGAGGACACTAAAAAATCTGCAGATAACATGGAAGAGTTAATACAAAGCAGTTAGCCAAAGCAGTCAGACTGCTGTTTGCACATAAAGCCCATCATCAGTATCATACCTCCAGGCCTGAGTCCCCTTCCTCCATGAGTCCTTGTTCAATCTATGAAATCCCCAATGATAAAGGGTTTGGAGTATCAAAACCATGGTTTTCAGAGTTGGTCTCCAGAAATGTGGATTGGTAGATCAGGATAGATGACAGAATTAGTTCCCTGCTCCTTCTATATACCAGTTTTGTGTTCATGTTCATTCCCTTCTTATTTTGCAGTGACTTTCTGGGTGAAGAAGGCATAGGCATTTCCTTCTTCTAGATATCTGATGTCATTGCATTTTTATATATGATATTCTGCTTATGGCTATTCTTTTCTTTGAATGCGCCCTCCAAGGAAAAGGTTGAGATTATCACCTCTGCCTCCAGTGGTTTGTGGAAAATATATGATTGTCCTTTATATTGTGTCCATAGCATAGCCAGGAACCATAGTTGTGCAGGTAGGCTCACATTCTGACATTTCCATAGCATCAGCAAGAAAATAAACTGAAAATAAATTGTGGTTCTACAATTTGTAGTTATCCATACTTTAAAGTCAGCAATATTCAGAGTGACTCTCTCTTCCCTGTCTCTCCTAAGTACCCTTTGTCTGTCATTGAATTCCAGAGATTTAACAATAAACTGGCTTGGAATATTTTGGTTCAAATTCTTTGGTGTAATCCTGTAAGCTCTCTCTGTGATAAAAGGATGTGAGTACACAAATGTCTAGTTCAACTCTTTAACAAATAAAGCTATTGGTTTGGAGCCTTCTATGTTTTCAGGTAGACCCAACATATGCATGTTATTCCTTCAAAATCTGTTCTCCAAGTCTTCATCCTTACTTTTCAACTTCACTGGGGAGGAGTGGAGCTCTCTTTATTCTGTTGTGTGTGCAGCTGTTATGGCACTTAGGCTAATACCTGAAATCAGAAGGAGACCAGCACCTATTTTCTATAGCAGCTAGTCTGTTTCTGGATTGTAGCAGAGGAGCATATGGCCTGAATATCCTGGAAAACTGTTTGAAGTATGGTGTCAAAAGCATCCTCATTGCTCTTTATATCCTCCATGCTGATCATCTGCCTCCTCCATAATTACATTGCAGACCATGACCCCCAAGTGCCACCCTACTAGCAGCTCTTACAATGATGAAAAATAAACTGTCCTCACTATAAACTAGCCAAAAAAGTTAGATTGGGCATGCAATTCCCCATTTAAGTCAGCACTCTGTAGCTGTTGAAACTTTGTGGAACATTAACAAAAATAAGAAAAAAACACAGATGAAAGCTGAGAGTTGTGACATGAACAAAACATGCTGGGCAGTTAGATATATGTCTCAGAGATTACCACTTCTCTAGAACAGGCTTCCTATTCATGTAAAATCGAGCCCTTCCCTGACCCTCTTCAAACACAGTTTGGATCAATGGATGGAGAATCATAAATTCACTCTTGGTGTAGCGACCATGTCCCTTATGGACAGGGACAGTCTGTAAAATACTCAAAGGTATAGGCACAAACCTAAGCCATCCTCTAGCCCTTATGGATTGAAAATTGGGTAAAATTAGGATAATAATAGCTAGGTTTGTATGGGTGCTTAAGCCGTTAGTCTAGTAATTTCCTATGAACCTATGAAAGATGTAGCAATGAGGTCCTCAACATTATGCATCCATGTGCCCAGCCCCCAAGAATATCACTTATGAACACTACTATTGCTATGTAATTTACATAGTAGCAGTAGGGTACTGCAAGTAACATATTTAAAATTAAAGATACGAGTCTATTATTTACAAGTGTTTTATCTCAGCTAAAGGTAAAGACAGGGCTCTTATGATGAAATGGTTCACATAGATTGCCTTGGTTTGTTTTAGTATTTGGTACTGCACTTGGAAGCTTTAGAAGTTAATATTAGGAAGTTATAAAGCAAAGATGACAGACTATGGTTTTCAAATTATTTAATTACTTATTTATTTTAGGATTTTTTTTATGACTGTTGTCCGGTAAGTGAAGATTGGCACAGACAAATTTGTCATGGGACTGTTTAATGTGGGATGGGGGGTGTTGGGTGGTAGCTGTGTTAGGTTATTTGGGTGGCTGAGAAGGGTTAGGAAAGGGTTAAGTGAATTGGGATTTGAAGGGAAGTGAGTTAGTGCTAGAGATGTGGCTTGAAGGGTTTTTGAAAGGAAATACAGAGTGAATATAAAATACATTTTAGTGTGGTCTTGTTGTCAGGTAGGATCACATCCCAGATGACCTGAGGTTGTGAGTAAGGTAAGCCTTGGGTAGTTATAAGTGGTGAGGTGAGTACAGCTTTGGTGGGTTTTTAAGGATTCCCTTTTTTTTTTTTTTTTTTTTTATAAAGTAGTGTTAGGTCTGTTTCAGGTGTGGGACTTGTATAAAAGATATATAAGAATGTTAAATGTAGTCTTAGGTCTTTTTGCTGGGTACTCTGTGGATGTTTAGTGTGAAGGATTAAAATAACAACTGTGATTGATCTTCATCTTTGGGCCATCCTTAGGAAGAATTGGTTTAAGTATTAACTTTACCTGGTGGGCTAGTACCAATATTTTAATTAGTAACTTTGTTGTGTAATTCCCTGTGGTCTAGTTTTGCGCCGTTTCCAAGTTTTGTAATGTCTAGTGCTGCACCATTAAGTTTATTGCTGCTGTTTAGTTTTCCCTGGTGGTCTAGTGCTGTGCCATTTATGCGTTTTGTAATATTATGTTTCCCAGTGACCTAGTGTTGCACTGTTAAGTTTATTGTTACTGTTTGGCCTTCCCTGGTGGTCTAGTGCTGCACAGCTCATAAAAGAGGTTGTGGTAATTTGCGGTCTGGTATCTAACCGTTAACGGCCGGGTGCGCATGCACAATGGCACTGGTGCAGCCCCCTATGGTTATTAATAAATAAATTAAAAAAAAAAAATGAATAATAGTAAATAAAATAAATAAATAATAAATAGATGAGTGTTGCTCTTCAAGCAGTAACTCCCTAGCCTTTTGTCCCTGGGGTCTAGTGTTGGTGTGCGGTGGTAAGTAAAATGGCTGTGTTGATTCTGTGGTGGTCAAGTGTGTTTGTGCGGTGAGAGTGGGGATAGAGTGAGAGGGTTGTATGCATGTTGGTTGTTCCCCGGCAGTCTCGTGCTGGTGTATGGTGCTTGTGTGGGATGTCTGTTTGGCCATTTGCTTCCCTGGTGGTCTAGCAGTTTGTTGTGTGGGATGGCTGTTTGAATTTTATCCCTGGTGATCTAGTGTGTTTCTGTGCTGGTGTGTGGTGTTGGCAGAGTCTGGTTCTTGTTCTTATGTGGTTTTCTGGTAGTCTAGTGTTGAGAGGGCAAAGCAGAGATGCTCTGCTTTCCCGGGCTTGTCAAGCTGTGCGGCTTTCCTTTGTCTTGTGATAGTCTTGAGCTTTTTTTTTTCTTTAGGTTTTCTGTATAGGGGGTGAGTATATATATATATATATATATATATATATATATATATATATATATATATATATATATATAGGCAATTCAGCTTGCTGCTGATGCATGCTTAGATAGGAGAGGTAGGTCTGGTGGTTTAGATAGGATTAACATTAAGACAAAGGCATGATATGAAGCAGGAAGTTTTTTTTTTTATTTCCCCTCTGGGATTTCAGGGGGGCCTAGGGTGATAGTGACTACAGTGTGTGTGGCTGGAAGTGCGAATGGGTATGTAGCTGAATACGTAGTTATTGAGATTAACTTTTTATTGTGCCAAGTTTTTTATTGTCATTAACTTCTTTGTTTCTTTCTAGGTGATTATGGTGAAGGCTTTAAGACAGAGATGGGCCAGTATTGTAGCACAGGTTGAAGATTTGTTCAATGCCATTCCTGCTGAGGTACCAACAACTAGTACGCAGGGTGTGACCATGCATAAGAAGTGACAGATGACTACAATCTGGGCATCCAGGGTGAAGAAAGCCAAACAGACAGCATCGGCAGAGAAGGCTACAGAGGTGATGATGCCCCCTGTATCAGCAGCAGGTAATAATTCATCAAGCTTGGGGGGGGTGAGGAGACTGGAGCAGGTGTGGGGGCAAGGTAGGGGGCAGTGAGGGTGTCCATAGATGGCTACTGGGTAGTGGTTTGGAGGCTTTAGCTGAGTGTGGAGGGTTTTTTCAGAATACCCTGTCCCTGTTAGATCAGGAGTTAGGGCCAGATGTCCATGAGATAGGTTCTGATTTTGGTTTACGGCCGAGGGGTTGGTTGACATCACAGGCCCTGCAACAAGAAGGGGCTCCCATTTTATTGACCCCACACATATCTCTGTTAGTAGAAGATTTGGAAAGGGGAGTTTGTCGATATTTTTGAATTGATTGATGCAGATGGGGTTTAGCGGTTGACAGAAGCAGAGATGGCTAATGGGAAGGACCTATTGGTAGCGATAGGTCGCAAAAGGGTAGGGAGTTTTCGGATTAAGACATGGAATAACTGGGTCCTAGGTTACATTTACTATATGGTGGTGTGTTTGGAAATGGACCCTTCACTGGTTCTTCCTCTTTTGGCTTATTTTTTAACTATTAGAGAAGCGAAGAGGTTGAAGCCCGGTTATGGTATGACCAAATATTTTGCAAGCGTAAAGCAGTAGATAAGTCTATGCATTGGGAGGTCAGACATCTGGACATTTGGCTGTCCACCATGATGGATACCAGTGGAGGTAATAGTAGATTATCTCAGCCATCTGAGGGAGGGGCAAGGATATGTTGGCTTTTAATGCCGGTAGGTGTTCCTGGGGGGTTGTAGATTTGCTCATATTTGCTCAGTGTATGGGTGCACATGCATTTACACAATGTTGAGGGGTGGGGGTCAGGTTGGGGGTCAGGCAATGCATTTTAGGGGTACAAGAGGTTGGAATAGTTCCCGTTTATCATTGTTAGGAGGGTGTGGTCAGGCTAATTTTCGGGGCCAAAGGGGGGGTCCTTTTGGGGAGCTAGAGGGAGTTTTGGGGAACCATTCACCTATTAAGGTGAAGGTATTGAAGGATTTATTGACCCATTATCCGCTGCCGATGGTAGCTACGGAATTGATAGAAGGTTTTTCCAAAGGGTTTTCAATTAAGTCTGCATTGGTGGGGGCTGGGAGGGTGGGGAGAAATTGGAGGTCTGTCAAGGGCAGGGAGGTGATTTTGCAAGAGTTGATTGACAAAGAGTGTCAGGATGGGAGTGTGTTGGGTTCTTTTTGTTACTCTTCTTTCCCTAACTTTAAGGTGTCACCATTAGGTTTGGTTCCAAAGAAAAAGCAGGGTGAATTTCATTTAATTCATCATTTATCGTACCCTGCGGGTGATTCAGTGAATCATTCCATTCCCATTAAAGAGGCTAGAATAACGTATTCATCTTTGGATGATGCAGTTTGGGTCATTAGGAGTTTCAAGGACCCCTGGCTAGTTAAATAGATATTGAGTCAGCTTTCCATTTGTTACCTGTGAGGGAGGAGGATTGGCCGTTATTAAGCTAGGTAGTAGGGGACTACTTTTATTTTGACACTGCCATGCTTATGAGATGTGTGGAGGCATGGGCTACTTTCGAGAAGTTTCACTCAGCATTGCACTGGCTATGGCAGCAGAGGGTGGAGGATCAGCAGGCTGTACACTATTTAGATGATTTTTTATTGGAGGGGGAAGGTAAGCAAGGGGCGCAAGTAGCTATGCAAGAGTTTGTGGGGATGTGTGAGGCCTTGGGGGTACCTTTGGCTAAGCATAAGTTGGAGGTCTCAGTGAGGGCCTTGGAATTTTTGGGGTTGATGGTAAATGCAGAGCAGGGTTTGTTTTGTGTGCCTCCAGGTGAGATGGTTAGGCTGTGAGACAAGATCATTTGGGTGAAGTCTAGACCTAAGGTCCGGGTGAAGGATGTTATGGAAATATTGAGTTTGTTGAACTCTGCGTGCAGGGCGGTGCATCCTGGGCAGACGTTTTGTCAATTTTGGGCATTTTTGTTGAAAGGAAGTAAGAGTAAGCACCACAGAGTATGGGTCAGTAAGTTGGCATGAGAGGATTTAGATTTGTGGATGGAATTTTTACAACAGTTTAATGGGATTTCATTTTGGCAGTTGGACTGAGTTACGCAAGTAGAACTGCAGTTGTTTACTGATGCAGCTGGGAGGTCTGGAATGGGTGCTTACTTTGCGGGTCAATGGTTTGCTGTTCCATGGCTGGAGCATTGGTCAGAGGAGTTGTAACGGGATGTTGCCTTTTTGGAGTTGATGCCAATCTGGGTGGCTTCGGTGGCATGGCAGGATCCTTTAAAGGGGCAGATGGTGGTATTCCTTTCAGATAATTCTACTGTGGTGAGAGTGCTACAGATAAAAATGGCTAAAGCACCTCGCTTGTTATTTATTCTTAGGAAATTGGTGTTGTATAGCTTGCTGATTAACTTTTCTTTTACAGGGTTGCATGTACTTGGGGTTTTGAATGAGATAGCTGAGAGTTTGTCTCATTTTCAGTTCTGCAGGTTCCATCAGGTGGCTCCAAAAGTGGCTTTGTATCCATCAGTTGCCTCACCCAACATTTGGCAGATTGGGCAATACTGACTGGCAGGTTGGTGCAACAATCATGGGCAGCATCCACAAGACATGCCTAGGGTAGGGCATTGCTTGAATTTGACAAATATTGGTATTGGTTATCTGATGAGGACCGTGTGTGGTTTGAGAATTTACTATTATGTTATCTAGCCATGTTGAAGGGGCAGGGAAGGGCAGTGCGAATGGTGAGGGTGGCCTTAGCAGCCATTGCTGCTTATACTTGGATTAGAGGATTTCACTAGGTCATGGGTGTTGAGTAGAGTGTTAAAAGGGTGGGCTAGATTTGAAGGAAGCAGCATGAATAGGAGATGGCCGGTTACGAAAAGTATTTTAAGAATATTGTTAAAGAATTTGAGTAAAGTGCGTGGCTGTTTGGATGAGTATGTGTTGTGGTATACAGTTAGTGTGTGGATATATTACGGTGTGTTTCATGTGTCAGAGTTATTGGATTCATTGCTATGGGAGGATGTATTGATATTACCTAGGGTGGTGCATTTTAGATTGCGTTCTTTGAAGACAGATCAGGGGGGGCTTGAGCCACCCATTATTTTGCAGGAGGTTGGGGTAGCTTGGAGATGCCCAGTAGTTTGGGGAAGAAAGTTATGTGGGGTATGGAAGGGTAGAATTCAAGGGTTGTTTTTTTCAGCAGTGAGTGGTAAAGCATTGACAGGCGAGCAATTGAATGTGGTTATGAGAAGTGTGCTTTGGAGTGTGGGTTTGCAAGGGGAGAAGTTTTCTTTGCATTCCTTTTGGATGGTTAGGGCATCTGATCTGGCTAAGGAAGGTAGGTCAGTGGAAATAATCAAATGGGTGGGTCGGTGGACATCCAATGCCTTTTTGAATTATATTAAATAGTTTGTAGAGGCTTTGTTTTTTAATTTTTTCCCTCTCTCTTCTCTTAGATCGGAGATGGATCATCATTTTGAGACATTCCTTCATATTCTGGGCTGCTAGGCATGTGTAGGTTAGACCCAATGGCATAAATCTGGGTTTAGATCATTATGGCTTAAAAATTACTTGGCATGGTGTTAGAGGGCTAAGGTGGAGTCAAATATTGCAAGAATTTAATGGGTTGCAGGTTAAGTGGGGGTTGCCTCAGGTGTTAGTAATTCATTCAAGTGGCAATGATTTAGGCAGGGTACCAAAGAGGCAGTTGGTTTGTCAAGTTTGTGAGGACATTTTAGCATTGCGGAGGATGTATCTGGGGATGGTTGTTATCTGGTCTGAGATTATTCATCGGTCGGTATGGAAAGGGGCACAGAATTTTGCTGCCATGGAGAAGGCTCACAGATATGTCAATTTTAAGTTGGCAAAATATTTGGGAGAAATTGGGGTACATACGGTCCGGCATGTAGAGTTTAACAGTAAGGATCCAGTGTGGTATAGACCAGATGGTGTTCACCTCAATGATTTCGGTTTGGATTTATTTAACCTTAATTTGGGTTTGATGGTGGAGGATCTTGTGAAGAAAGGTATTGTTTGAGGGGGAACAGCCCTTTAAGGGCTGGTGGGTGGAGAAGAGGGTCAGGCCTGACCCCCTTCTGTTCCCCCTCTACAGGATGGTGGATGAAAATTGGTATTTGTGAGGAATTAAGGTGAGATGGGTCGCTGCCTTTGTTGTTTATCCAGGGTGAGCAGGTACGCTGCCTTGTCTTTAGCTTTTGTATATATGGGTGAGCAGGTATGCTGCCTGTATGTTGATTTGATTGATGTTTGATAACAGTTTTGTTGTTCCTTAGCTAACTGTATTCAAGGGGTGAGTGGGAACGCTGCCCTTATGTTTGTCTTTTATGTTCAATAAAGTTATGTTATTAAGCTATTTATCACAATAAAGGTCATCAAACGTCTGTGTGTATTTATTAGGACCGTGACAAGAAACTTCCAATCGTGCTTTATAAAGCTGGGGAGAAAGAGTCTGTTTACTGAAGGGTTGTGATGGAGTTAAGACTATAAAACGTGTTTTCCAGGCCATAAGTCTATAAATTACTTATTGGTGAGATAGTAAGATACACAGTAAATTTAAACTTTTAACAATGAACAGAGAGAGCTTTCAAAGAAAGAAAAATAAACTAGCTTACTGTATCACATAGAACATTACATCTAAACTCTAAAATTGTGAAAAAAGTAAGTTTGTGCAGCACATTTCTGATATAAGAAGGTGGTATATAGATTTGAATCACCAAAAAAATAAATAAATAATAATCTACTGCAGTGCTGTAGTACTGACAGTGTTTGAGTAGGTTGTATTTATGATCATTTATGAATGAACAGTTTCCTTAATTGTGCCTAAATCAAATGCAAAACATTATCCACTCTATCTTATCACATGGTTTTAGACCTTGTCATTTTTTTTGTTTTTCATTTTCATGTCATAATTTGTTTCCTGAATTTCATGTTATGTAATTTACAGTAATTTCTATTTTACATTTAATGAGGCATACAAATTTTGATATTTCACATTGGTTCCATTCTTGACTCACGTTATTCAAAGCACAACTTAATCCTTTATACCAATCTGCCTAATATTGTATCATTCAGTTTCCCACTGAGTATTTCTGTTAATTTTTATGCTGTTATTGGGTGGCAACAGAACATGAGCATCCTCATGTTTGCCCTGCTAGCACAATCAGTACACATGCACACTCTCCTCATATAATCAGTATCATGTATTCTTAACAAATTAATCACCATTTCACTATGATACTTTACCAGGAAGGCTAACATCTGCCATATTTTCTGAGCTATAACATTTTCACTTATCACTTTTGTACTATGGCCTGGCTTCTATCATTAGAATTTACTTGTTTTCATATATTTCTCTTATTTTTTTATGTCAAAATTATTGGCTACAGAGAAATAACAAGCGATAGTTTTACATCCAG
>NC_056733.1:1934280046-1934322546 GCF_019279795.1 Protopterus annectens
GGGGATAGAAGGGGTAGAAGTTACCTAGATGAAATGTATTACCTTTTGATTTATAACAGGTGTCTGTTATACATTTGTTTCTCTGACACACACACACACACACACACACACACACACACACACACACACACACACACACACACACACACACACACACACACACACACACACACACACACACACACACACACACACACACACACACACACACACACACACACATCTACAAGGAGGCTTATTTTGTTGCTATCCTCACAATGCTGCACTATTACAAAATACAGAAAATAGATCATTTGGACAGTTAGAAAATGTTAAAGAACTCAGCAAAACGGATCAACGAAGGCTGTCTTCTTACTCCAAATACTCCACCAATAATTCCAAGAACAGTACGAAAATATGAAAATTGCAAAATGTGAAGTGTAAGGCTTTTAAACTTTTATCAACCAGATATAGGAACCTTGTCATGGAAAATTGATATTTCAACAAGTGTCTCCATGACAATGTTGTTCCTAAAGGACTGAGGATCCAAAAATTTCCTAGTAATATTAACTATGAAGTTGAGAATGAACTGTTTAAGAACATTAGTAACATTTTTAATGAATGTGGATTGCCTGTTATTAGAGCACTTATGAAACACAATGAGAACAAAATGATATCTGAAAAAACTGGGATTGATAAATTGTACAAGGAAATTACTGAAGATTTATTATTCTCTATAGAAGAATACAAGAACATATATTATAGAAATATACAAGATGTTGATACTGCTACCACGCGTAATTATAATAGGAAAACATCCAAGCTTAGAAGGGATTTAAATGAATATCGTTCTGGTATAGCATACATGGGAGACAACAATAGGAGAACTCATTTCCCGAGGGGACCCTACCATAGATCACATATGGGTTACACCATGAACCAAGGTAACTTTTCTAGAACAGAACAGGTAGATTACGAGGGTACATGCAACAATTATGACAATGGGGGATTATTTGATGAAAATACTAAGCATTATCGGGAGAACAACTACAATAGAGAAGAATACATCCCTTTAGAAGATGCAGGCCCCAGGAGATCAGAGAGGTTAAAGAAACGAGTCCCCCAACAACAGTCATATGCACAGGTGGCTGGGGATTATCGATTCTACAACAGGGGAATGCACAAATAGAATTGAGAAGTAATTTGATGGTATTTGAGAGTTCTTCTCATGAGAACGTACATATTGAAAATGAGATGGGCTCTATTATACACTCATTTAACAATTTTAATATTTTTAATTACACCGACATGGAGATTAATGAGACCTTTTTTCATCTGTTTATAAAAGGATTCACCTTTGTACCATTTAGGACACCCAGTATTGATAGTATTTTGCTAGATGTTAAGCTATTTAGCAGGAAGTTAAATTTAGCAGTTATTTTTAAAGATACAGGACTATCTGATGGACAATGAATTTTAAAAAAAACGTAGTATGTATAACCCACCACTACAGCATGATATTTTGTATTTTGAGAATGTACTTACCAAACAAATCAGAAATAATTATTATCACAATATAGAGAAGAATGAAAGTAATCTAACACGGGATGAAACCAAGCTTATCTATGAGCTCATATGTAATGAAAAAGTCCGAGTGATGAAACCAGACAAGGGTGGGGGTATGGTTCTAATGGATCAGTGGGACTATAGTAGAAAAATGCTTGACATTCTAAACAACACCAATAGTTGTTTCTAAGAACGAAATTAATATTTCATACCAAAAGATTGATTACATTTTAGATGATAATTTGTTACAAGGGCTCATTGATATGGAATTACACAATTATCTGAAGGTAAGGAAGCCAGTTATTCCAGCTATTTTTGGTATTCCCAAAACTCATAAATGTGTACACGATCCTCCAATGAGGCCCATTGTGTCATCCCAAGGTTCAAAGACACAACCCTTGGCAATATATATATAGATATGAAATTAAAGGGGTACCACTCTAAATATCATCACATATTAGTAGACTCTTGGGATTTCCTGAAAAAGATTGGAAGCGTGACATATAAGGAGAATGATCATTTCATCACCATTGATGTCAAGGATCTATTTACTGTTATACCCCATTCTACAGGGTTGGATTGGTTTGAAAAGATATTAATTGAAATGGATTTTTTGCAGCCGGATGAATTTAGGATAATTTTAGAAAATGTGGAGATGGTATTAAGAAATAATTATATATTCTTTCAAGGCAAATATTACCACCAGACTGAAGGTGTAGCTATGGGGGCAGCATGTGCCCCCATGTATGCTAATATTATTATGCTACACTGGGAAAGACAGTATATTTTTGCATCTGATTTTTACCAATATATCCATGGGTATTATCGGTTTTTGGATGACATATTTATTTTGTGGAAAGGACCAGAGTCTATCATTACTGAGTTTATTGAATACATCAATAACAGTACCTCTTTTCTTAGGTTTACCCATGAAACCTATAAAGATGTAGCACATTATCTTGATGTAACTATTTACAAGGACGAAGTAGCTAAAAGATATAAATCTACCATTTATAGGAAAAATAACTTTTCCAATGCCTATTTACACTATGAGAGTGATCACCCCATCCATCTGAAAAAGAATATTGTTAAGGGACAAATGATTCGTGTGTCCAGGATGACAACAGAACAAGAAGTCTTCTTGAAGGAAGTAGATATTCTAGAAAATATGTTTCACCAAAGGGGATACCCAGTAGTTTTAATACAGACTATTAAAAAATTTGTAATAGAAAGAAGAGAAACCAACTATCCACCTTTACTCGGGCTTGATCACAATTTAGGGGAAACTGTGGGTATTATAAATATAGGAAATAAACAAAATAACATCAAAACTATCCCATATTTGACCTTAACGTACCACCAAAATAATGTATGGCTTAAAAAATGTATCAATAACACTTGGGATATATTTAGATCTATGCCCACAGGAGTGACAGTATTTCAAAATACTTTGACCTATAGTTATAGAAGGAATTTCAATTTGAAAAATATCCTAGAAAAGGGGAAGGAATGGTATTCGAATAGTAGTTACAGTTATGCTATTAACAAAAAAGGTACTTTTAGATGTGGGAGATGTCCCCAATGTTCTTTTATTGCTGACGAAAAGATGGTGAAGTTACCTAGTGTTAGAGCAACCCTTAAAGCTACAAAATATAGTAGCTGTTATACTAAAGAAGTTGTATACCTAGCTTACTGCAAATCCTGCTGGTGTTATTATATTGGCAAGACTGAAAGACACCTAAGGAGATGAACTTATGAACACATTAGGGACATCAACCGTAAAAATGAAAATAATGCATTATATAGGCATTCATTAGTTTGTATGGAAGCGAATTTTAAATTCTGTGTACTGGAGATAGTGGAACCCTTGAAAAGAGGAGGTGATTGGGAAACTAGATTGACATATAGGGAAATGATGTGGCAATTAAAATTAGATGCATGTAGTGGAAAGGATCTTAACGACAATATTTCTATATTACCAGCATTAAAATTGTTATCTCAGGACCCTCGAAAAACATACATACACGTATAAATTACCAACCATGGTATGTACATTAACTATTACAATTGTTATTATTATATATTTAGGGCCTATATACTTTATAATATACATTTTAGAACATATATGTGTATATATTTTTACATATATTTACATATTTTTATATTTATATTTATATACTCATTTCTTATTAGAGTACATCTTTTTAGATAAGTTCAAGTTTATGCATTTATGCATTTTATGTATTGTATATTTTAGGCTTTTTATTTTAGGGTTTATGAATAGACCAGTTTATGAAGATATATATATATATATATTTCTTATAGGTTGTTATTGCACTTTAAAAGTGATGGTGGACAAGTTAATTAATTAATTAATTAACTATGGAAAGCTCATCAATTATTGTTTTATGGTGTTAATGGCAATGATATAAATAAGTGCTACTGATAGCTTTACTTGATTCTGAAGAGGTCTCCGGTGCGGAGACGAAAGCGCTCTATCCTGTTTACCTTTGTTGTGGAATAAAGTTCACATTTTGCAATTTTCGTATTTTCGTACTGTTCTTGGAATTATTGGTGGAGTATTTGGAGTAAGAAGACAGCCTTCATTGATCCATGTTGCTGAGTTCTATTTGGTTACGGTTGTTACTTTTGGTTGAAAATGTTAAAGAACACTGCTGACCCACCCTAATGAAAGGTAATTTGTTATGAGTTGAATCAAGAGCCTTCTTCAGATCTAAATTAGATATTCTTTCAATGCAGCTGCATCAGATAATAAGATTTCCTAACCACTGTTGCAAGATGAAGATCAAAGGAGAGGCAGTTACCTATTCATGTTCCACGGTCTCTCATATCATCTATATTTTTGAGTGAGGTGTTATCATTACTGTAAGATGGGTTGTGGGACTGTTTACCAGATTCAACAATATTACACATTTTAGCATTTGTTTCAGCCTATTTTCTGTGTACTAATTACTAACATATGTAACTTCAACTTTTAGTTACTGTATGATTGAAAACAATTTGATGATGATGCCTAGTTTATAATCACTGGCAAACTTGGCTAAGCAGAGATCCTGTTTTTGTATTTGGAGATCAGAGGAGTGTATACTAAAATAGCAAAGGAACTAGTGTGGATCTCTAAGGGACTCGCCTGCTTATCTTCATGTTTACCTGCCATTCTCGCTCTGTGGGTTCTGTCCCTCAGCCAGATTTATCCACCTAACTACATAATGATCAGTTTAGAGCACATGTAGGTTGGTAATTATGTTAGCCTCTGGTGTGGTATCAAATGATATGATATGGTCAAGATATGTTGTACAGAGAGCATGACTGCAGTCCACAGCTTATGTTATCAACTCAAAGAAGGGTTTCAGATCCATTAGTCAGGACTTAACCCTTAGCAATGCCAAATTGTTGGGGCCCAAGTCTTATAAGATTTTTGGCATTGCAGTTTATCAGTACAGGTACAACCCATTCCATGGCCTTGCAGATGAAGTGTATCAATCTAATGAATTTGTAGTTTCCAGGGACCGTGGTAGAGCCACCCTTGTGAAGTGGCATCACAGCTGCTATGCATCATACTTCAGGTGCAAGTCCATTAGTGCTGTTCAGTAGGTAGCCAGGCATGGTATCCAGTCCTACAAAACACCTTTAGCAAATGTTTTTTTTGTAATGATAGAGGTTCAAGATTCTTTAGAAAAAGTGAGTTTTGTACAGTTATTTCAGGGGTGAAATTTGCAATACATTTGTTAGCTAATATATATATACATTATATACTGGACTTCGGAAGGTGGTGCCATTTTGAATATATTCAAAGCAGTGCTGAGGTGTTTTTTTTTTAATTTCCTGATATAGGTAATAAAGGATTTCTAATAACTATCTTCTGAGGCTAGTCTAAGTTCATGGTATACCTTTGTCTTCCAGCTGGCATTTTTCAATACCTTAGATACCTTTTTGAAGATGACGTTGATTTGTGTATATTTTGTTTTGCTGCATAGTCAAAGAAGATTCTTTCTTTTATTGTATTTTTATTTATGCATGCAAACCACCAGGCTAATTTGATCTTGAACTTCCCATTTTGTATAGTTATGGTAGGAACTGTCAGCTCAGTAGGTTGCAAATATTAGCAGTGCAATATGTAGTATACTCACCTTTTGTGCAGAAATCTGCGGGTTCTATTTCTACACCAGATATAAGGGCTTTTGACACAACAGAGCAGCATAAGGGGAAAGGGGTGTGCATTCCTGAGTTCATGTGTCCTTCAGATAAGATGTTAAACCAAAGTCCCATCTGCTTGCATTGGTGGTAGCTCAAGTCAGTATAAAAGATCCCACAGCACTTATCAATAAAAGTTATGGGTTCTTTAGTTAATACAAAATAAAAACATTATTTACATATTTACAAATACATAGATACACATTTCCATTTCATAGTAATTATCATTTTTCTTTTAACATCCTTATTATTGATCTTCCATAAATGAGCACCAATCATTCTTCCTCAACCATAGCCTCATTTGTAGCAATATAGCTGCCAAAATCAATTTCCCATTAAAATAAAATGCATTCAATGAGTCATTCTAAATTAACCTTATTACATAAAATAAATTCTTATCTACCCTTCTTGCATATTTTTTTTTCTTATACTACTCATACATAATCGTGTTCATATCTATATTATGTCATTAATACTCTCAAAAGATGTCTTCATACAACTTTTTCCAGAATTTCACCACTATTTTGCATATCTGAAAATGATCTATTGTCTCTTCCTTCCCACAAAATAAACACACCCTTTCAACTTTCTTTTTATATGGCACATTCCCTCCTCCTTATTAGAAATTGATTTATTACCAGTCTTTAAAGGGAATCCTGAAACTCTATTATCTTTGACCGTCACTTTTTCCTTACTTTGATGTTTTTAATCACTTTTTTTAGTAAATTTTCCAATGGGTTTACCTAATAATATTGTTTCATAACATTATTATATCACATGTTTCTATCTTTCTCAATATCATCAATTTTTATTTTCCATGTTAGTATTTTTCTTGATAGTTTTTAATTTCCTTATTGACATATGCTTTTTCCTTTTTTTCTCATTCTCATCTTCTCCCAGAATTGTGTATACTTATATTTAAATGTTTGCTATTAAATCCTCATTCTCTTCCTTTACCCACTTTAATACTCTGTATAAGTTTAAAGAATCCGAATAAATCCCCAGTCCCATTTCATCTTTGCTCATATACAGCACAACTCTTTTCATTGGGTTTAATCTTGAACCCCATATATAAGAAAACAATTACAAAATGTCCTTTTCCTATCTTACTGGGATCATATAAACATTTGACATATAAGCTATGTTCCCAATAATACTGAATTCATCAGCTAATTTTTTTTTACTGAACCCTCGCCTCCTCAGAAGACATATTTCTTTAATTTCTTTTATCAACCCTTCATAACTACATGATTTTTCCATATGTTATTCCTATCAAAGATACTCCATTCATTGAAAAATACACACTGTCAATTTTCACCAATCACATAAGCCTTACTTTTATCTTTATTCAAGGTCATTCCCATTTCCGTTAAACATCCATTCAAATAAACCAACACTTCACACATCCATATTGTGTTCTTTGCAACTACAACTAAACACACATCTCAGTTGTGCAGATTTTTTCAGAATGTACAGATGTTTGCCTCATATTTTTGGTCCATTTTCATAAATGTGTGGTTTTCTGGCAAATCATTAAAGGTTGAAGCCAGAAAATAATGACAGACATTTGAGTTTCAGACTTCATACCCTTCAGAAAAATCATGCTAATGCAAAACCTGGTATTCTATAATGTTTCTAAGTTTGTAAGAGCAATATTTCAAAATATTTAAAAATTGTCCCTATTATTAGGCTTCCATCCCCCCATTATTAATGATTTGTCCAGATTTTGATCTAAGTGGTTGAGAGGTATACAACTAAATCATTTGCATATGTCAAAGCTTCTGGCATCACCATCTCCTTGTGCATCACATATATAGCATCTTTCATTTTGTAAACTACTTTACTTAATTTTGCATTCAGCACCAGTATAAACAATGCTCTAATCATAGTGCATCCTTGTGATTTACCACACTTCAAGCATATTGCATTACTCTGTCATTCATTCAGTAACATTTACTAACATTCTCACTATGTTATTCAGATATGCTGACAAACACACTCTCCCAATTCTATAACCTATTCTATACTTTTCTAGAACATCCGACAAAGCATTACGTTCTAACGTTTCAAATGTCCTGCTAAAATAACCTACCATAAGTTTCACCTCCCCTTTACTTATAACATCATCCACTATTTCTTTTATAACCAATAACAATTGTGGACATCCCTTCCTTTTTACACTGCAAATAAAGTTCCCTGCAATTATAATTTTCATGTTAATCACCACATAGTTTAATATTTGATGTAACAGAGTCTCACTTTCCTTGCCAGTTGTATATGCATACAATGCTATAATTCTCTGAACATGTTCTCTCCACTTCACATGCAGAACAGTTAACCTTCCCTCCTTTACTAACATTATATCTAATACAGTCACTGTTTTTTTTTTATACAACAAAGCCACCCCAGAACAACTTTCACCATATTACATTTCCAACTACAACTTTTCTGTTTGCAGTCTTTCTTCACTTGTCAGGAATCTTAAATCTTCTAACATAACAATATCCATATGACATTTAACACTCCATTCCAGTATCCCTGTCATTCTTACTGGGTTAATAATAACATTCATATTTACTGAAAGTACTCTAAAATTTTCCCTTATTAAGTGTTTAAATTTTTGTTTTATTACTTTTATTCATCCCCTATAGAATATTTTACTGGATTTATGTACAAATAATCATTGATCCTCAGAATCAGGTTTTTCACTGACTATAAATTCAAAAATATTGTTAGTGTCAATCCCTTCTCCTGACCTTTTTTCTGCATACAAAGACCTCTCACCCTTTTCCCTTGATATTTTTCTTCTTCTACAGTTTCTTCTTCACCTAGTTCACTATCTTCCTCAGCTTTTTGTTGCCCTCCCTCATGTATGTTTTCTGCCCTTTCCCACTTCTTTTTCATTATTTACAGTTTGCTCCTGCCAGTCCATATCTCCATTATATAACCTACATTCATCTACATACCTTGTTGATGTATGTCCTCACCAGACTCCACTTGTCACAATCATTAATTAAATGAGAATAATCCCCAAAAAGAAGCATATCTTAATGTCTCCCTATGACTAGCTACAAAATTAACACTTGTTTCACCATTTTTTTTTCACATTTCAAAACAGCTCCAACCTCCACCCCACCATTCAATAAGTTTTTGTCATCTCTAACTTTCAGTGTTATCAATAACTTCACACAAGCCATGCATGCATTTTGTAACATCTTCTTCTCCCAGTTTATCAGTCCTAAACTTAAAAGTAACATTTTTTCAGCATTTAAAGTTACCACCAGAAAATAAATAACTGTTCTACAGATAAATTTCCTTGTTTTGTTACACAGTTCCAGAAATTTCATCATCAGTCCCTCATTTCAAATGTTAAGTCACAAAAAGTCTTTGTCCCTATATGTATAGATGACCAAATTTCTTGTGCTTTAAAACCCAAAGCAAATACCAAATTGTCGCATACATAATATCTGTCTATTACAGTGTCATTTTTATTCTTATTCTCACAGTTGGCTTTCTCCTTTTTGCAGAACAGTTTTATGTACAGTTTGTTGTTGTGCTCCTTTTTTGCCTGCTGTTACTGTGGTATACTCTTTAACTACTGCAACCTTTCTTGCAACAAAAACATGATTCCTTATCAATTTGTTGCAGCATTCCTCTTTTACTTTGTCAAGTCACTGCTGTGTAACTTTTAACTGCTGCATTCTCTGCTGCCAAATCACCTGTTTCCTTCTCTACATTATCATCTTTAGCATGTCCAAAAAATTTATCTGCCATCTCACCCCATGAAACAACAGAAATGTCTCCTGGATCTTCCTGTTTAATCATTTTCAATAGAACATCAGCAGCAGCCCTCCTTGTACCACTCTGTTATTTGTACCACTTCAGTGGACCCACTACATTCTCCATTGAGACAGCTAACCACTGCTCATTTGTATCATCCACTACATGGGATTTTTATCTGCATTTTGATACTTCATAACGTACAAACGTTTTTCCAAATTCTCATTTTCCACCTCCAAACTCTCCATAGATTTTCTCTCTTCATCCATGCTGCTGATTCTCTTAGGACTGTTCCTTGATGCTGTAGAAACCCTCTGACATCATCTAGCAGCTTCAAATAGTAGGAGAAGCTTCCTAATGGCCTAGCCAAATTTCCCCTAGTAACATATATGCCACCACAGTTTTCCTTTTTCCCCTGAAAAGAGGTCATAAGCCTAGTGGGACTAACCCAGACAACAAACCATAAATAAATAAAGGTCAATGCATTTATATAGGTGAGCATAGAATTTATTTGCATAACTACTAACCATGTCAACATTTTGAGGGCTGCAGTTATACTTGAGTTTTGTGACTTGATCACAGAATTAGAGGAGGTTAATATGTTTGTAGTTTTCAAATGCTGTTTTTGAATATGGGGATCATTGGTGGCCTGCAGACAAGTTTGCTTCGATACACATGTGACAATAAAAAGACCAAGGCTCTATTTTTGCTGAAAGTGGTACCTTCCAAATGTTGAGTGCTTTGTTGTCTCAAGTCTACTTTGTAAGATTGCTGTATTTGAAAGCATGTCACTGTTCAAAGGTCAGGCAATGTCACTAGGAGTACATACCATTTCTGACATAAGCAGGATAGGAATGCTTGCTGTACCCAGTACTTTATTGAAATTTATTAAGACAAAGTTGTGTTCCCACTTCTTCTTGAGAATACATAAAGAGAAAGTCAAGCAGGGGATGATAGTGTGAACCACTCACTCCCTTTACTCAGATAATGGCAGTAGAGCAGTATATTGTTAGAGGGAAACTTTCATCATAGATATGTGGAGGATGTATAAAATATGTGCAATGTCCCTCAACTATCAGCTTAGAAGGGTGAACAAGGACTGAATTCACACTGCTGCTGTAATCCAAAGTGAATCAAGAACAATGCAAGGATTCAAAGCACATGGACCTGATGATCTGCAAAGCTAGTTAAACTATAGAGGGTAAAAACATAGTGTGAAAGTTTATGATCCCATTTCAGAAAAGGAGTACTGATTCTGTGGAGGACACTATAGAGGCTCACGATAGGTTGTTGTCATAAGGCCTCAGTAGGGATCAGTGAAAACAGGAACACGAGGTCCTACATCTTGTGCAGCTGTGTGAGGTGACTAGCAAAATAGCAGTGTATTCTGCAGATATGGCATTTCATACTAGTTAGACATACAAAATTGTTCCCTGAGGCAGAGTATCTGCATTTAGGCCCCATCTCCAGAAAGGAAATCTATACCACAAAACAACTGAGAATCAGTAAAAAACACAGGATTTATTCACTTTAATATTCAGATAAACACCAGTAGGGGTTCTCTGACTTCAACATATATTATGATTGACTTAAGATCAAAAACATCTGGACAGACTATTTGCACAATCTTATTAAATTCACCATATGGATATCCCCTTTTATCTTATTTATTGTTCTTATGTATTGCTGTCAAATCCCTGTCTCTCTCTCTCTCTCACAACCACAACTAATGTTTAATGATTTCGACTTTAATGCTTTCAAAGTAATGTTACATCTAAACCGTAAGAGAACATCAAAGATTTGAAGAGTTGTTTAAAGTTTTGACCAAATGGGCATGAGATCTCAGGCATAAAACAGTGCCCTAACTGAATCAGAATGGTTTATTAGGGCTTATATTTAGTAATTATTTAACCAATATGTCTGCTGTGAACAAAAATGAAATGAAATGAGATTAAAAAACACTTGTGTTTCAAATCTCCGTGAACTTGCAAATGCACAGCTATAGGATTTTCAGCTCTTGGTCCTTAGTATACACTGCCTAGGTAGCTGTGATAGTTATTTCTTTTTTTTTTTTCATTGCTGTTGTACAACTGTCCCTCTTAAGTCTGTTCAATATAATGTTGATACCTGAAAAACTGTTTACACTGCAAGAAATACCGTGTACAGATGTCAGGCAATTTGTGCAAAATGATGTAAATTCACTTAGCAAGGTTTAGTGAGGTACTGTTCTTTAACCATATGCATCCTGATTCCTTCTTATATGCCATGTTATGTTATAGAAAAACACTAAAACAATACTACTTTAAAAAAGTCAGCTTTTTCCCTCCTGTATTCTGTGACTTCCCTGTCATCTTTACTCAAACTGGCTAAGTCAGTTCTTTCCATCCTTCTTTATGATGTATACATACGGAATGGCTCCCTCTCTTTACTTTTTCTACTGGCATCCATGCATCCAGTGCTGTTGCTGCCTTCACCTTATTTGTTGCACTTCTGCCTACCTCATTTTTACTGTACAACCCTATCTTATCCTTCTCCCCATTTGTATGCCCTGCTTTTGTGTAATTGTTAGTCTCATCTTCCTGTATGCACTCATGCTGGATATTCTTCAAAGTCTTATCCATTGTCCTCAATACTGTCCCTGTGATCCATTTCCATATGTGGTTTACTCCCCCAATGTGTTCCCAGTACCCTAACTCAGCTTTTGCTTTATGCAGCTGTGCATCATAGGTTCATAGTTTCATAGGTGATTACTAGGCTAATGATCACAAGGCCTTTTTATGCCTAGCCATGCATCCCAAATCTCTGATGGGTTCTGATATCCTTGATAAGTGTAAGCCTGGACCTGAGAGATGAACCATTTACAGGTTACCTGTGTCAGTTAGAGACATAGGTGCCAAACCAGGGATGCATTTCTGGTTACCCATCCAATTGTCCAAGTTGCACTTCAATTGGGTTAGGGAGGATGATCATAGGAATTCATGTTGATAGACTGAAAACACTTTAATTGAATGTCAATTCTTGAAACTAACCTGCTAAAATTGCACTCAGCAAACAGATTAAGTATTGTTATTTTTATTTTTTAGCCCCCCCCCAACCCAAATAGAAATCTGTCATACCCCATGTACCTGCAAAGACTACTCTGACTTTGATCAGCAGTGGAGAAAACTGAAAACTTCACTGTTGCTGAAAGTGGATTCAGAAAGTTGGCATTCTCTGAAGGAATGCTCGAAAGGCATGTTCCACATTATACTCTACTATCTTAAAACCACAAATGACCCTCTACAGGTGTTCAAGGTGAAATTCCTTGAGTGTCAGTAGCCCAGAAGAAAAGACAGAGGAACATAACCTTGATCACTGTTTTCCTTTAGATAGCATTGCCATTGCTATCTCTAAGTATGCACTAGCAATGATTCAATCCCTTTGGGAGATTTCTCCCTTCTTTGAGCAATTTTTCACACTTCTGTTTTCCAGGCATTATTTCCCACCATTTTCAATATTCAGGATAGTGGCTTTATCCATGTTTACATTACCTCCCCAGCTCTAAAACAAACCAGTCTATTATCACTGTTGGCTACAGGAACCTGACCCAGACATACCTGACCTTCTTAACCTTGGTTTGGCTAATATCCAAATGCTGTCTTTTAGTATACAGCCTGCATTATTTGGCTGAATTCCTCATGTCTAAGAACTCTGACATGTGACACTTCCTTTCATCATTCAAATCATACAAAAGCAAACAACCCAAATGCCATTGTGAGATCAGTTGCTTAAGTTTAACTCACCAAGTGTTAGCTCTGCAGCCTCAATCATCAATGTTTTTTTTCTGCACAATCTAAGTAGACTGGTTAATTGGAAAGTTAAATGAAAATAAAATGTACATTGTGACAACTTCTCTTTACCCCGGGCCAGTAATCAAGGAGCCCCAATTGTCACCACTGACACAGGTTAGATGCAGTCATTAAGAACACAGGAATAGATTTGCACAGTATTTCAAATGCAGCTCTCTGCATCACACACAGTTTTCCCCAAGAGCACACAGGGAACACGATCCACTGGGACTGGAATCTCTGTCTCTCCAAATCCCAGACAAGACTCACTTTGAAGCAGTGTGTTCCAGTTCCAAGTATCTGACACACACACTTGAATATTTGATTTCACACACACACACACACACACACACACACACACACACACACACACACACACACACACACACACCTGGGAAAGGCTAACAAAAATTTGTCATCTGTTTCCCCTCTCTCCAGACTACAAGGTAGATTGCTGTTACAGTCATAAACTCTAAGGCTCATACAATGGGTAACCAATTATAATGTGTCAAATTTGTACTGATATTAATGGTAGAGTGTGATAGAAGCAGTAAGGCTTATCGGAGTGGCCACAGCATCACTAAAATAAGCACAAGTACATTAAAGATGTTAAAAGTATTTTCTAAAAGATCAGCCTCAATTAAAAGGTATACAAATATCTAATAATGGACAATAAAATAGAAAACAGCAGAATACTTAGTATTTAGTTACAATAAACAACAGCGTTTTCAGTCACAAGAAATATAAAAATAACACAGTTGGATAGAATCTCACAGATGCACAAAAAGAAATAATAATACACTAATCTCACTGTACTTTTCCTAAATGAACTAAAGAGAAACTGTCCCTAGTTAACTCAATTAGTATTGCAAGGCAAGATGTACTGCTGAGATGTTCAGTTCCACTAGGCAAGTGAGATGCTACATACTGACTGAACAACTAACAACTGAACAACTACTGAACTGTGATAGTTGACATTGATCTTGTACATCAGATTCCAAAGAAAAACAAAAACAAACAACAATCTGCTGCTGCCAGAGTTCCATCCTTCAGCTGGTTATAGAATGACATCACATCTAGTCACCTGACTCTGGCACAATACACATTCAGCACTCTGTTAAGATTCTGTTGCAGCATTTTTACCATAAACAACACCCTCAAACACATTTTCAATATAAGCATCTGCACAAATCAATGTGACAATCAAATGATACAGGATTATTTACAAAACTTCAACTAGTCATGCTGGCATATGCCACACATGCACTGTCTTACTTCTGCTGGTACAGCTGGCAATACCTCACAATGGTACATGCAAGACATTGTAATATATGGTGTACAGGGAATACTCAAGACTTAGGAGGTGTGCCTACTCCTCCATTTCCATAATAACCACATAGATAAAGGCAGATGTGCACAAAGGCACACATGCACTGTTCTTCCAGACTGCAGTACTTACAACAGTAGCCAGCACTGAAAGCCAGCCTGCATGTTTTTCATTAAGCTACTTTTGTTTCTTTGATTAATATTAAACGTCTGTTTGTCTTTCTTCCAGTACCTTAAATATCTGTTTATACATACTTAATCAACATACCTCAACACATAAAGTCATTACAACCCCACCACTATAGATGTACATGTACACTGATGCATTTTTGGTATTATATATCTTCATACACAAACTAATTACAGAGATACATAAACATTCCCTTTATGTAACACACAAAAACAGCAAGGCTATTTCAGTGAAGTACAGATTTGGGAACTGTGAATGTTCACAGCTTGTTGAATTTGGAATAAGAGAAAATAACTGAATATGATGCACATTATTTATTAAGCGTTGTCTATATGCCAGTTATGACAAGTATCATTTCAGATCATCTAGTCCAGTAATATTTTATAAAGCTGCAAATGGTCATTTGAGCACTAATTATACCTTTTTGTGGCTTTGCCTTATATACTATATTTCTGACTTTGAGCAAGGATGAAGTAAAAGAAATTAGGAATCCAATTTTATGTTTAGCAAAACTCAGTGAACTAAAGATCTTATAATAATATGCTCTTTTCAGCCATTGATTTAGGGCAAATATACGTGTTCTGATAAATCCTTTAAATCTTTTTTTTTTAATATGAACATGTCTTTAAGGAAGTTAATAGTAAAACTGCAACTGGAAAGCTTGTTTGCCTTGATTTGTCCAGGTAGTATTCAAAAATCAGATGTCAGAATTTTGTTGTTATTATCTTAGTCTATTTTTGCAGTCTTTATTCGGTTGAACATAATGCTTTGTTTGAGAGCACATATGCGTAAATACATACTTGATTGCATTTGTTTGGGTCAGAAATGAGCATCTGCAGTATTGCTGGACTCCCAGACTCCATAGTGCAATAACAGAGATATGCTGCTTTGGTTAAAGTCTTTAAACGAAGCCAGATGTCTTCTAATGCTAAGATTGCCATAATTGTCAGAGGGGATTTACAGTTTTTGTAAATTAAATTGTGTTTTCTCATTAGGGGACTCTCACACATGGAGCTGTAAAAGAGTGGCACAGAAATGATGACAATGTGTTGGAAGTTGCTGCTTCAGCTCTGCTGAGACATCACAGCTTGGTTGATAAGTGCTACGAATAATGTTTTTGCATAAATATTCTGCAGTATTGTGCAGATTTAGGTCTGTAATTGAAGCCTTGATTTACACACAGATGGAATTAATTAGGGCATAATCATTGCATTGTGATTCTGCTATTGTAGTACATGTTGCATTGCTTATGCATGTGGAAATGAAAGTCTGGAAGATTTGTGAAGAAGAAGAAAGCTGGATGCAGAGATGTCTTTAATTTTAGCAACACATATTTATCTGTCCCTAGGAGGATATATTTAACCAGATAAAACTGTTCTGTTGTCAACAGCATACCTCCTATTAATGCTGGATATCTCATAAAAAAATCATTGCTTTTTTTTCAAAATGAGAGACCAGAAAACTGTTTCTAAAGCTAACGTGGTTATAATACCATCTTTATCATAAAAGTATCTGTAAGTTTAGATGATGCATCAGAGACTACTTAAACATGGTGCTATAAAGTTTTTTTTATTGTTTTCATGGTCAGTATTTCAAGTATTTTTATATAGATCCTGATATTTAAAGGTTCAAATATTCCTTTGTTTATGCTATAACATTTTCCCTGGGATTCACATACGCTTTGTGCAAGAAGAATGTCTTCTTCAACGGAGCGTTCTGTGTCCATGTAGTGCAACAGCGCGCCTTTAATATTAATGAAGGCACACTGCTGTAGTGCTACATGGACATGGAGCTGTGTATGAGTGCAGGGGTGTGTGTCTGAGAGCAGAGCTCTCACAATATACAGGCCCCCTGCACGGGAGTCTGCAGCAGCAAGAGTGTTTTATCCGCGGACACTATGTTAGTGTCTGTGGATAAAAAAGAAAGAAAAGTTTGCACAAGCACATACACACACAAGTCCCCTAGTATGTAAGCAAATACATAAACACTGTCCAATCCGTGCCCCCATCATCAAATGTTACCCCAGAATGTGTGCAGGGCAAAGCCAATGCAAAGCCTTTGTCAGTCCCCTAATGTTCATACAGTCCCCCACAGATAATGGTGCAGAAAGAATGTTCATATCCCTAGCAAAATAATGAAAACACACATGTTAAATCTATTTTATATTAGTCCCTCTCTGCAATAAAGTATAAAGTGTAGCAACAAACAAAACAGCCCTTTCAGGTTTTGAACCAAGGACCCCATACACTATACTCACAAATACTTAACCACTAAGCTATTACAGATGTAGTACAGTCTTATGTTTTCCTAACATATCATGGACTCTGGTTACTTAACATTAATGGAAAAAAAATGTCAGTCCCCAGTCTTGAACGCGGGAACCCATACACCATAGTCAAAGCACTTAACCATTAAGCTACATCAGACATACAATTTAATGATGTTTTTCATAACATATCATGCAGTTTGGTTATTAAACATTAATGGAAAGAAAATGTCAGTCCCAAGTGTTTACCCATACACCATATTCAAAGCACTTAACCACTAAGCTATGTGAGACGTAGAACTTTATGATGTTTTCCTAACATATCATGCAGCCTGATTATTAAACAGTAATGGAAAAAAAATGTCAGTCCCAAGTGTTTAACCCAGGAACCCATACACCATAGTCAATGCAGTTAACCACTAAGCCATGTGAGATGTACAATGTTATGATGTTTTCCTAACATATCATGCAGTCTGGTTATTAAACATTAATGTATACGAAACAGGAACACAAACACTGAAATGTTTGATGAAACTCTTTTAATTTAACCATCAGTCCTAAGTGTTTAACCCAGGAGCCCATACACCATAGTTAAAACACTTAACCACTAAGCTATGTGAGACATAGAATTTTTTGATGTTTCCTTAACATATCATGCAGTCTGGTTATTAAACATAAATGGAAATAAAACCATCAGTCCCAAGTTTTTAACCCAGGCACACATACACCATAGTCAAAGCACCTAACCACTAAACCATTTGAAACATAGAAAAACATGGTGTTTTACCTACCATATCATGCAGTCTGGTCATTTCAATTAATGGAAAAGAAATGACAGCCCCAACTCTAGGACCCCGCACACCATAGTCAAACCACGTATACCACAGTCACAGCCCCATACCAGTAGACCATCTGAGCTGTACAAGTCACTGTTGCTCTTCCAAAGCTATCATGCAATACAGGTATACCACCACCATGTGAAAACTCTGTAGAATCAATCATGTGTTGCATATAGACATATATATTGAAACGTACATACCTAAAATACCTATACTCATATAAATATATGACTGATATATCATATATATGTATAGTATATTACAAAATATATATGTGTACTCACAATACATGAAATTCATAACCCAGAAACATAAGTATCAATGTCTAACCGAAAGAAATATGTACAGAATGTCTGTACAAAGGGAGAGAAATGGGGCACATATAGGGACATATGTAGAAAATAACTGTCAGAACTAAACAGTTGTACAGCAAAAGGGTGCATGTCACCAGAACCGTCTGAAGGATATGTGGCTGGGAAATTGCCTGTTATGTCATTATTCACTGACATAGGATCATCACAGTGATTTATCAGACAAATACAAATAAACTGTGGAATTGAACCAATGTATGGACCATACACCTGGACATGCGGAAAACAGCCTGGCAGTGGAGAGGTATGCTCAGAGCCCTTTAGTGCAATGAATCTGGAACAAGCCAGACAAAGTGTGTGGACAAAGGCATGGCAATACAGAGATATCCAAATAATGTGAGTAGATAAGCTGAGGAAGTTGTTGTACAAATACTGTTACTGCTAACATATTTAGAGACAACTATCACAAGTCTGGGACTCATGTTCTCTCTATAATGTAGTGACTCCACTCCTCACATCATCCCACTGATGTGTCAGGAATACACAACAGTGATGGTGACTGCATGTAAGGTATTGGCCAGAAAGGGTACCATTCCCCACTCATGAATCATAGAAACACGCACTAAGCTAGGCCCCAACACCTATATCACTAGTTGGGCTGCAAACTGGCTCACGAATAGAACCCACAGTGTGAAAGTAGCTGTCTTCAAGTCAGATTGGTAACAAGTCATGATTGGAGTCCCACAGAGTTCGGTCCTGGGTCCTCTCCTGTTTGGTATCTACTACTCTGACATCCAGGCCAACATGAAGGGACTGTGGCTGACAACGTTTACAGTAGAATGCATGTTTGGGCCTATAATTAACTCCCCAAGTGATGCTGACATCATATAGAAATGCCTCAATCAGACCAACGACTTGTGTCAGAACCATGGCCTGAAGCTCAATGCCAAATAATGTGTCGTCATCCTCCTTGGTAGAAACACAGTTCCCATGAATTACCACATTGATGGTAGTCCACTGAACACAGATGGCGTTATAACAGATCTGGGAACACAGGTTAACAGCAACCTCTATTTTGACCATCACATTGTCACTGTGGTCAGAACGTCCTGCTATGTGGCACATCTCATTACTAAGGGTTTTGCATCCAGGAAGTAAGAGGTCATTGTCTGTCTCTACTCTCCCCTCATTAGGCCAATCATAGAGTATAATGCCCCATTTGGCATGTACCTCACTAGACACCTGCAACAATCGGAGAGGATGCAAATGTACCTCACAAAGAGGACCCTAGCCCTAAACACTTCTCCCATATGGATAGACTCAAACAAATCTAACTAGCCTCTGTCTCATATTACCTACTTAGAGGCGATCGGATCTTGACTTACAAAGCCATGTGTGACCCAGCTCTGTTAGAAATCCTACATCTAAAGAAATCCCAATCCATCTGCAACACACGCTCCCGAGACCTCAACCTCATTAAAATAATCAACAGCACATGCAGTAGGGACAGGTTCATAACCCAGAGACTGCCCATGCTATGGATCAGACTTCCCATACATGTCAAGCAGAGCACCTCACTGGCCCTCTTCAAGAGAAATCTAGATGAGTGGAGTGGAAATAGGAGATTCACCCTGGGGATCACTCCAGTGATATATATAGATACACACACACACACACACACACACACACACACACACACACACACACACACACACACACACACACACACACACACACACACACACACACACACACCCACACACACACATATATATATATATATATATATATATATATATATATATATATATATATATATATATATATATATATGTGTGTGTGTGTGTATGTAGTCATATAACATGCAGTGCAGACATACCTCAGAATCATACAGGTCAACCTCTTAGTGCAAGACTAATGAACAAAGGCTGTACAAAGGATGGGAAATGGGCCACATATACAGACAGAATTACAACAGGGACTGTATCTGCAGAACTGTTGGAATGATATGGGGGTGGGAATTGACATGTATGTCAGTCTTCACTGACATAAATCCTTGCATCATAACAGTGTTACGCAGAGAAATGCAAAGAAACTCTGGAACAGTAAGAACTTATGGGCCAAACACAGCATTGCCTTGGTGTAAGATTGTGCAGTCATGCAACTAGTCTCCAGCTGCATGGGTGCCATGCAGCTAGCCACCTCTGTTTGCATGTGCCCAAAGTTAGCTTTGGAGAAGATTTCATGCTGGGCACCTTTGTGGGGGATGAGAGGGAGGTGGAATTCCAATGTGATTTGTTTGTGTTAGTAACTAACCAAGGAGGAGTTGACTACTGGTGTAGAGCAACATCCGCCCATGTTAGTAAAGACTAGGTCAAGGATGTAGATACCGCTAGTGGGAGTAAGAACGAGCATGTCCAGGGCATTGGAATCAATGAATCCCAGAAAGCATTGGCCAAGTGTATTGATACATGAGTATTTTTTTCAGTTAATGGTGGGGTAGTTGATGTCAGCTAGTATGAGAGTGTTAGGTTGGAACCTACTATTCCCCAGGGGTCTTAGGAATGGGGAGTGTGAGTCTCAAGCCATGTTTGTGAACCTACAGCAGGCTACGACCTGTATTGCAGTCTTAGCCACTGTTAGCTGCACCTGAAGTATCTCAGATGCATTATGTTATGCCAACAGTCTGGAGGTGTGCGTATCCTTTATGAATATTGAAACACCACCACCCTTGCAGCTGCAGTCCAACTTCGGGGCCACACAGGTGTGGAATGAGTGATAAGAAAACCACAAAGGAAAAAAAATGTCATATAGTAATGAAAACCATAGACCAGTGGCCAACAAAATGCTCTAAAATCTTTATTATCTCTGATGTCTCGACAATAGTGCCTTCAAGGAGGATAAACACTAAAAAACACAATCACTATTTATAACACACTCCGTTAAATATTTAATATATAAATTAGCATCAATTATCACTTCAATTAAACTAGAACTCTCCAATTAAGTTCCACATTCATTTCATTTGGTACCAAAGTATCAAATGTCAATATATACAGAGCCTCCTTATATAAAAGTTTATTTTAATATGAGAATCTGTAAAAAACTGTTCAATTTTCTCTAAAATGGTGTCTTGTGATGATCCCTGATGTGCTAACTGAAAATGCTCTGCCACTGAACTACATTCTTTAGCATTTTCAATATCTCAGATATGTTCTAATAATCTAATGTTAAAAGCCCTTTTGGACTGCCCAATATAGAACTTGTCAGAGGGGCATTCAGGGCATAAATAATGCCCTCTGTATCACATTTAATGTGACCATTTACTTTAAATTTGAGTCCATTAATACTCTCAAAGCTTGTTACAATATATTTACAAGCCTTATATCAACCACACACCTGTGTATCTAAACTATTTGTCATAACACACAAATTTGTAGGGGGCATAATACATTTCCTTTTCACTAAAAACGTTTTTAAAACTTCTACCAAGTTTATAAGATATTTTTAATCTATCTGGTATCCATAAATGTGAATCTTTTGTTGATTGTATATAACTCCAATGATATTTAACTAAATTAATTAATATCTCACTAAAGCAGTTATATGTAGTTACAAAATATATATCTGACTTATAATATGTTTGTTGTGACCCCCAGACTCAAACATATTACATGTTTTGAGTATCTCTTCTTGAAGTTCTATGTTATCATTGCATAATCTATGTATACATGCCATTTCACCATACGGCAAAGCCTCTATGGTGTGAGGGGGATGACAACTAGAGGCTTTCAAATATTGAGTGCTACTCTCAAATTTCCTATGTACCATAGTATGGAGTCCATATGCTCTTGTAATATCTAGATCTACATCTAAAAAAAAGACTCATTTACCCTTTTGTATACCTTCAAATTTTAAATTAAATCAGTTTTACTGTATATTATTAGTAAAACTCTTCAACCTGTTCTTCTCCACCCCTCACATAAAAAAATAAGATCATCAATAAAACACCATAATATTTCAGATATTGACAATAAAATGCAGATCTGTAGATATAGTCTTGTTCAAATAATCCCATACTATGATTTTCATATGAGGGTGCGAAAGCCACCCCCATAGCAGTACCTTGTTTCTGTTGAAAGACCTCTCCATTAAATTCAAAAAATGTTTTGTTAAACAAAAATAAAGTAATTCTATAATATATTCAGTGGCTGAGAAAAAACCTAACTGCCTCCATACCAAACACATGTGATATTTGTGTAAAGGCTTTTGACATCCAGGGTAATCCAGTACATGTTCATATTCCATTGCGCATTTTTTATTTTACTAAGAAAATCGAATACATCTTTAACATATGCAGGTAACAACATCACTTCTGGTAATAATAATAATTGATGTAACAGACATCCTATATTATACAAAAAATATTGTATACCTGATACTATAGGGCATCCAGGTGGACGCTAAAGACTCTTATGTATTTTAAGTAGGCAATAAAAGTGAGCAATGCTTACATCATCAGCATTAAATTTCTTTTTAGCATCTTCCCTAGATATGTATCCCAATCTAACACCCTTTTCTATTAAGCATATTCTGCTATAGCTGATTCATAAACAGAAAAATGCACTTATTGATAAACATTAACATCATTCAGGTGTTCATAACACATATCTAGGTATCTAAAAGTATCCAAAATAACTAATTTATTGCCTTTGTCTGAAGGTTTAAAAATAAGATCTTTGTTTTCACTTAATGCTAATAATGCTGACCATTCATTTTTTGTAAGATTGTATACAATATTATTGGGACCTTCAAGGAATTTTTTTACTTCTTGTTCTACAGAAAAGTTCAGCATCCTATAGAATTGCATTATACCTTCATTATTAAATATTAGAATAAATTTTCTTTTTGTTTCAATCATACTTCTATCAAATAAATAATATGCATTTCACATCTTCCTCTGAAACACATGAATAAAAACTATTGTCCTCCAAAATTGATTGCATTTCTTCATGACTGGTATTCAAATAAAAAAGTTTGTTAGAATTAAAATAATTTTCTAACAAACTTAAATATGTCACACTTTAAATCATATAGATGCGGAATCACAGTAGGTATAAACTTTAGTCCACATTCTAATACTGATTTCTCAGTGTCATTGAGTTGATAGCCTGACAAATTAACTATATGTTTCACAGTTACCATTTCTCTCTTTTGTTGTGCTGTTGGTACTGTTGAGGTTGTTGCTGCCAGTGTGAACATTACTGTCATTGACGTTTTTTACCTTTCTGGTCCCCTTGGTAAAAATTCACACCATTCCGAAAAGTTTGTTGATGCTGAACCACATTTTGGAGTTGTGGAAGAGGTGGAAAATCATTTTTATTTACATTTTCCTCTTCAACCAAGAAAACAAGTTCCATTGAAGTAGGTACTGATGAAAATGAATACTGTCCATCTCATTTACTTCCTTCTTAGAAAGACACATGACGTGAAGTTCTTTTCCAATTGGTTTTAGACAGGAAAGCCCTACCATTATCATAGTCGCGGGTGTCATGCATTAATTTCTTCTTTTTCCTCTCTATAATCTCTTCCTCATGCCCTTTCAATTTGGTCTTAATATCTTTCAACACCTTATCCAGAAATTCTGGACCAGATTTTGATACAAGATTGGCACAAATGGAGGTAATTTCTGTTTGTAGCTCCCTTTGTTTCACCCTATGATGTTCTATTAGAATGGAAACCCATTCCAGAGTACATTTATGTGCCGCAAGTACCCATCTCATGAAAATGTGTGTCCTTTTCATCCTGCATATCAAACGGAGTAGCAGGATCCTTATAAGTTCTCAACCCACGAGGGTTAATATCAAGCTCTAAATATTTCAACAGGCTCTGAACATTAAGAAACACTGAAGTCTCTTTATACATAAGTTCCTCAAGTAAATCACACACTACCTTAGTCTCCAAATTCATTGGGGCCATAAATCTTCTTCCAATACTGCACAACAGATCTAGGAGATGATTATTGCGATCAACTTCCCATTTTTGCCATATATTAGTTAGTTCCCTCTGTCCTGTGCCAGATCCAGTAACAGCCTCCGAAAGATGTAAACGTTCATTAGTTTGAAGCAAATAATTATCCATCTATCATTGCTGTGAATCAGGCTGAACATCACGAAAAGGTCTGGGAACATCAATGTTGGGGTCACTAACCATAAACAGAATAAGAAAACCACAAAGGACAAAAAATGTAGTATAGTAATGAAAACCACAGACCAGTGACCAACAAAATGCTCTAAAATCTTTATTCTCTCTGACGTCTCAGCAATAGTGGCTTCAAAAAGGATAAACAATAAAAAACACAATCACTATTGATAACACACACCATTAAACATTTAATATATAAATTAGCATCAAATATCACATCAATTAAAGTAAAACTCTCCAATTAAGTTCTGCATTCATTCCTAGCAAAGTGGAATGAGTGATAGCCTGGTATTGCAGGTGTGCTTCCTGCTGCCTTGAACCAGTTCCCTGTTACAGCACAAATGCTGATGTTCTCCAGTTTAAGGATTGCTTTGAGCGAGTGCATTTTTAAATGTAGACTTCTAGTGTTGAGTAGCATGATCCTCAGATTACATTTGTTTGTAGCTGTTACAGTGTTAATGTGGTCTGTGGAGCACTGCCTAAAAAAGCCACTACAGGGGCAGCAAGAGCCTTGGCCAGTATCTGTGGAAAAGAATCACGGTCTGTCAAACATGTCATCTCAGGTGCAGAGATAGTGGAACCCCTTAATATGATACCAGAGATGTAGCCAACTGTTGAGAACAACAGTTTTCAGCTTGTACTGTGGTATCAGTCTGGGTGATGGTAGGATGCTGCTCAGGGCTAGGGTCATACCAATTTGGGTTACATTGTCGGCGAGCTTCTCCATGTCTGTTTCCATATAGTCCAGGGAGGTACATCTCAGGGCATTACTCCCACATGAACAATGACAGAGTCATATGTGTACTTGTTGTTGGGGCACGTCAGTGTGTGTATTATGTGGCGGATCCTGGTGTCAACAGCCACCTGACTGTCACATTCTCCTTTTTCGATCTAGTGAGTGGGATATCACTGTTCCTCACTATCAAGTCAACTATGCCTATTGTTTTGGCCATGCTGTCTTGCCTTAGGCACTTTGGTTGAGTGGCACACTGTTTAGGAGACATATGTGTCTTGTGATTAGTATTGTGTGGCGGTGGTGGAGTGCATGTCCGCCTTGGACGTCTCTGCTGTTTGTGCAACTTTTCATTGAGAGCCTCCGCAAAGGTGGGTGTGTGGTTTGTGTTTTTGTATGAAGGCAATGCTGGTGTGTGTTCTGGAGGGCTATGTGTTCCAAGAAATGTGGTGCAAGTGTTGACCATCTCCTCTTGACCAAATATTCTAGTCTTGGCTGGGGAGTGTGTGGCTTCCAATTTGGATGTATATGTGCATGTTTTGCAAGTCTGAGTGTAGAGAGGTAAGAGGTGAGGGTTGTCAGTGTTCATGAGGCAGTTGCGACATTGCCTCAGGAAGGCCAAGTTCAGCAAGTTAATAGGTGAAAGCACAGGGAACTGAGCTGTAGACATGCCGGGAGGGGTGGCCATTATTAATAATTACTGGAGCTGTTTCCTCATAGAACGCTTAGTGCTGTTACCATGTTTGTGTGGTAAAATACTTGCTACAAGACATCTGGTAAAATGCTAAAGTAATACACTATTGAAAGTGCAGGAGAGGAGAGAACTAGCATATCTAAGTGACACATTGAAGAGCAGACTTGGGCAACACTCAGAATCTAACGTACAGTACTAGGTACTGCAATTCTGTATCTGGACTAGACTAGTTACAGGAAAGGTAACTAATTAGCATTATTTTAATAGCCAAATGTCTGTTATATTATATGTGCCTCCATGTAGTGTAGCTGGTGTACAATGGATGTGTGACTGCATATCACATGTTCAACCACCCATGTATACACGTGTCCCATACAGTATACTCACACCCCTTGCTACTGTAATGAATATAGGCATGTTATGTACAGGAAATAATATACACCTGGCCTGCAACAAAATATACAGCCTTTGAACCTGTACACACTAGACAAAGCATATAACCACTAAGCCATCTGAGCTGTACTGTTTTATGATGTTCTCAACCTTAGCATGCAGTGCAGTTGGTTTATCATAGGGAAGGAAGACTGTGGAATCAGTACTGATTTAGTTGTCAATAACTTGCAGCACTGTCAGAGTCAAGAGTACCTTAGTACAATTCTGGACCAAGCCAGATGAAGTGGGGGGATGTGTCTATGGACATACAAACACATTGGTATGGATATAAAGGGACCCATGCCATTGACATCTGCTGTCACCCCTACACAGTACAACTAAGTACACAGTACACTGATACAAAATCAGGATACGCCATACACAATGGCTAGACATACACTGAACTCTTAGCAATAAAACTAAAATGACTGTGGATAGTAAAACAGACAACCAGCCATCAATAAACACAAATGTTTTAATGTGTTTTGCCTTCAAGTATTACAACATTACAAAACATAACTGCCTGAAATACAGGAAGCAATTGACACTTAATTACATATGTTCTTAGGGTTTCTCTTTATAATCTCAAAATACTGAAAGCTCGAATTTCAGTATCTCGAAACTATAAAGTCGAACGGCCCACAATCCCAAAACACACAATCACGAAAAATACAATTACAGTTAGTAATGGAGTACATTTCTGCAAACTACAAAATGGAGCCATTACAGCTCCAAATAAAGGGTGTATATTATGTTGAAAGCATTCCAATGGCCAAATGTATGGCCACTGGCATGGAAAACAGTTGCCAAAATAAAAAAAAAAATAACTTTTATTTTTTTTAGCTGATTTTGGCATGTAGGGCAGTGGCGTGCAAATGGGATCAGGCCAAAAAAAAAAACCAAAACCTGAAATAAGTATTGCAGCCAAAAATCACTATTTTTCCACTACATCCAATTGCAGGCAGAAGACAACATGGCCAGTGAATAGTGGTTGCTAAGGGGGAAGGCTCAGTGTGGAACTTGTAGCTATGCATTAGCAGGCAATCCTATGCAAATGAGGGGAATGATACTGAATCCCAGATTTCTCCTCATTACTAGCCAGCACCCAACCGTGTAAGTGCAGGAATACCATGGTGCAAGCCTAATAGTTAGCTGACATCATAGGAGTGTGTGTCAGACATACTGTAAGCTTACTGGAGCCCTGTGGCTTGGGTATGCCCTTAGCTTACCAAAGCTAAGCAAGGGGTGTCTGAGGCTGCCTAGCACTCTTTACATTGCCTAAGTGGGTGTTTTAAAGGAAAAAAAAAATGTAAATAAGGAAATAGTAGCTCCATGCACATCTGAGCACTGTGTTTGTGCGGCACACCCCTGGGCTTAAACAGGAAGGCAATGGAAAGGGAAAACAGCAGTAGGAAGGTAATCAAGGAGAACTAGCATAGCTGTCAGGTGAAATGTATCAGAATCAGCCAATTACACAGGCAGCAGCCCAGCCCAGCATACTACTATAAACTATGCAAACACCTTTACTTCTGGTTTTTCCCACATACTCTACACCACCGGTGTACACAAGCGGGGAAATTTTACCAAACAAAAGTAGCAAAATGATAGGGGCTGCAGCAGCTATCATAAATCAACATGTGGAAGAGGCTGAGGGTGGTGAGGATGAGAATGCTGTCGACCAACCCACAGTGAGGAGTGTACAGACCCAGGGTAGCCTACAAAGGGCTACATGAGCTGGAGATAGTGGAGCACTATAGGGTGGACAGGGACCTCCTACAACAAATTGTTGATCTGTGCCGGCCACACCTCACACACAGAACTAACAGAGGGGAACCGTTCCCAGTGGATACCAAGGTATGTGTAGGCTTAAGAATACTAGCCACAGGTACCTTCCAAAGTCCAACTGGGGATATCATGGGGATCTCACAGGCATCAGCATCCAGGGTACTCCACCAGTTCCTGGATGCCATGTCAGCACATGCCGGTGAGCACGTATATTTCCACAACACCCGTGAGGCATTGGCCAGCAATATGCATTTCCTCCACCAAATAGCTGAATACCCTGAGGTAGTGGGTACTATAGACTGCACGGACATATGCATCAAAGCACCACCTGGTGATCGGGGTAGGGTCTACATCAACCGAAAGGGCTTCCCCTCCATCAACTGCCAGGTCATGTGTGATGCCCAGGACATTATAATGAATGTGTATGCTAGCTGCCTTGGAAGCTATCACGACTCCCACATCTGGCATCTGATGCTGCTGTACCAGAGATTTGCCAATAAGGACATCCCTTATGGTCAATTAGTGGGGGGTGCTGGTTACGCACTGGAGCCATGGCTGATGAGACCCATCAGAAATGCACACACACCCGAACAAGAACTCCATAATGAGGCACACGCACAGACCAGAATCATAATAGAGCATGTGTTTGGGATGCTCAAGTCACAGTTCTGGTGCCTGGACACATTCGGTGGAGCCTTGCAGTACTCACCAGCTACATGTACCCAAATTGTCATTGTATGTGCCATGCTACACAATATGATCCTGTGGAAACAGTTGCAGCAAGAACAACATGGGGCAGGGCCACGCAGCCCCCACTATTGCCAAGGCCTGCACAGGCACAGAGTGACTCAGTGGAGGAACAACCTGAGCCTGTCCCAGTAGGCAGAAGGAAGTGTGCTCAGTATGCCCAGGCCTTGGCAAGGAGGCAACATATAGCACATACATTGACATGGTAAGGACCTAGGGAATGACACCTCTCTCTGACTCACACATATAGTAAAAGAGATGCCAAACATGATACTACCTGTGCTTAACCATGTATAGGGTGTGTACTATGTGCATCTGACATAGTCAGCCCTCCAGCACTATCCTCAATACTGGCACAGCCACAAGGTAAGTCACTCTTCCTACCAATTGCTGAATGGAGTAGTATGTATTGTTACTTGTATCTATGGTATGGATGTGAGCATGCAAGGGAATCGGGTGGCTCAATGGGATGCCAGCAGATAGTAGACACCTATAGTGACAGCATGAGATCTGTAACAAATACTGGTGTCACCATAGTAGCCAGTACTAAAAAAGGTGACAAAACACACTGCAGGAAATGTGCTGGTCCACATGTGTGACAATAGGACACACACATGCCAGTCAGGGACCCTCACATACCCAATAACAGTCTCAGCCAGCAGGACAGGCATAGACAAACACAAACAAAGGCTGTGCTAAGACCTATGATTGATGGCTATGGAGAACATCCACCAACAGACCTACAAAGACAGACTACAACAGGTCAGACAGTGGGATGTTAGTTCTGAAGGGTAAGAAGTCAGAAACTGAAATGTAAGGTCAATCAAACCTAAGACCTCTAGTACACGGATACGCCTCTAGTCAGCATGATAGCTTAGAATACAGAATGAAATGAAGTACCTGAAATACTAGTACAGTCATAGCAATTGTGTACAAGTGTCAGGTGTGCCCCCCCAATCCTATGTAGAAATGTAGTAACAGTCAGGTGTGCCCCCCCCCCACCCAATCCTATGTAGAAATGTTGTAACATGTATGTGTAGGTATAATAACAGTGGAGCACAGATTACCTGAGTTGGCCAAGACAGCAGGATAGATTGTAGCATGTCTACAATATGCAGGTCTGTGTGTGTTAGATTGGTGTGTGTCATATATTGTGTGAGAGTGGTCAGTATGTATGCATGGTGAGGTTTGTCCTGGTGGCCATTGCCCAGTACTGCTGAAGACAGGGCCAAGTTCTCACAACTGCAGTGCCAAACACAATGCTTCCCGGCAAAACACATTCCAGCAGTAAGCCATAGTAAATGTTTGGAAGTAATATGTGTCACCATCTGAAAGATAGACATGGCATGAATGTGGCACAGACATTCAAGCAGTACACAGGGGGAAGTACCCCAGACAGACAGTGTATAATATGTAACTGTCAAATGGACACACCCTTGGAATTGTACATACAGGTTTGCAGCACATTATTTAGTTTCATAGGTTAGTACTAGGTTAGCTGCCCTTGCGAGCCATTGTAAGCCTAGCCAATTATCCCTTGTGAGACTCAAATCCTGTACCTTGTGTTTGTAAGGCAAACACCTTAACCATTAGGCCACCCTCCCAACCCAATTTGGGCTTCTAGTAAGGAATACCGATGTTGTCTGGCCAAGCACTGGCAGACCACAAAGTTCATAGGAATGAAGTACTGAGAAACAGCTGATGTCCCTGTACAAGTAAGCATAAGCGGAATGCCTCATGCATATCTGTGAGTCAGATGCAAGTAGTGTCCATAGCACACAAGCACTCAGTTCACCCTACCACCACCACCACTAATGCTGTAGTGCGATAAACTCATTAAATAAGAGTTGTATTCTCAGAGATGGCAAGTGTGAATGTGTGTGTGTGTCTGTGTAGGAAGAAATGCTTTTGAGGCCATTCACAGTCACTACAAACTCCATTGCCTGCTTTGGCAAGCCTGCTGATGTCATTCACTTTGAAATACACCTTTGGGGAAAAAATAGCCCTGTAATCTCTGTGGCACATCCTATAACAGTGTAGTGTTGTAGTGTGATAATCTTGTAAGGTAGGTGTTCTGTTCCCAGACATGACGTGTGGATATTTGTGTGTGTGTGTGTGTTTGTCTGTGTAGGGAGCAATGCTTTTGTGGCCATTCACAGTCACTACAGCCTCCATTGTCCTGCTTTGGCAAGCCTTCTGATGTCATTCACTTTGAAATACACCTTTGGGGAATGAATTGCTCAGTAATCTCTGTGGTGTGTCCGATAACTGCATAATGCTGTAGTGTGGTATACTAGTTGGTAGGAGTTCTCTTCCCAGACATGACAAGTGGGGATGTTTTTTGTGTGTGTTTGTTTGTCTGTGTAGGTAGAAATGCTTCTGAGGCCATTCACAGTCACTACAACCTCCATTGCCATTCTTTTGCAAGTCTGCTGATGTCATTCACTTTGAAGTACACCTTTGGGGGAAGTAGAAGCCCAGTAATTTCCGTGATGTGTGTTATAACTGTGTAATGCTGTAGTGTTATGTACTAATTGAGTAGGAGTTCCAAACCCAGTCATGGCAACTGTGAGACTTGGGGTGTGTGTGTGTGTGTGTGTGTGTGTGTGTGTGTGTGTGTGTGTGTGTGTGTGTGTGTGTGTGTGTGTGTTTGTCATTCA
Organism: Protopterus annectens; assembly: GCF_019279795.1. NCBI lineage: Eukaryota > Metazoa > Chordata > Ceratodontiformes > Protopteridae > Protopterus > Protopterus annectens. The sequence goes on from NC_056733.1 coordinate 1,934,311,601, forward strand.
TATCCTGTGTGGAGGTGGCTGTGAGTGTGTAACAACTGTACTCATTGTGTAGTGGATTTTGCAAATTTCTTATATGGCGGGCCTATTATATGCCACAATGTCCACCTTACAAGGATTACAGATGTCAATCAGCAGAGAGGCTGGGGTTGACAATCCATGCCCCTACATGTGACATCAAGGCCTGGTGAGCAATTTAGCCAACCCTTGTATTACCCAGAGAACACTCTCAACCCATGTCTTATATACGAACACACTCGGCTAGGCAACAACCACTATGTTGGTAGTTCCCTGCATATTTCCCACAGATAGTAACCATAGTGTGATTGCAGCAGACTACAGAGGGCATGGCACACTGTCATATCCCTAATATAGGTACATAATTTCATACAGTGCTCCTTCACTATTTTCCCCACTGGACGCCTGCAACAGCTGTAGTGCCAGCAAATGTAACCCACAAAGGACATACCATGCCTTACGCACATGCCCTGTATGGACAGATGCCACTGACACCAGGAATACCTGTATCATGCTGTCAATGTAGGTGCAGGGTCAATCTGGTTTCCATTGCCAGTTCTCACCACACGAGGCCAGGAATGGCACATTTGATGATAACAACCTGTCTACACAACATGCCCCAGACACCCCAGGTACATTTCCACATGTCACAGAACATGCATGTGGGACGTGCACATCCAAGACACCGCCCATGTCATGGACTATAGAAGGCATACAAGGCAAGCATTGCACAGCACTGGTCACCCACAATAGTAACCCAGATGACGGGATGGTGAATACAATACCCAACTGTGTGGGCCAATCCAGACACTACACCCCTGAGCCAAATTGCAGACCATTTTCATGTGGCCTGATGCCAAGGTATACCCTTTACCTAGCTTTATACAGCCTTCTGGCAGTCAACCACTACACACCTGTGAAGCAATGCACCCATGCATGTCAGTACTGGCAGCCTGCGTGTGTGGGTGTGTGTGTGTGTGTGTGTGTGTGTGTGTGTGTGTGTGTGTGTGTGTGTGTGTGTGTGTGTGTGTGTGTGTGTGTGTGTGTGTGTGTGTGTGTGTGTGTGTATGTGTGTGTGTGTGTGTGTGTGTGTGTGGAGTATAATGAGTTGGATGTCATTCACACTCACTAGACCTCCCATTGGAGTACTGAAGCATGCCTTCTAATGTCAGACACCTTGACATACCCGTTGTCCATATATCATCCTGATAACCCCTGTCATGCATGTGATACCTGCGTATTACTGTATTGTGGCAAACTAGCTAGTTAGGAAGTCTAATCCTGACCCTGCAAACTGTGATAATGTGTGTGACTCTCTGAGAGAGTGTGGCTGTGTTGACGTTGACACCTGTTCATGTGGATAGGCATGTGTACTACACCTACCTTATCCCTCCTTTATCACTGTTGCAGATGTCACTCACCATCAAATATACCTTTGGACAGTGCCTCAACATGTAAGCTCTGTGGTGCATGCAATAACTGCATCAACATTTGATAGCAATGCATAGTCAGGCAGGGGTTTGAAGCCCTGTACTGATAAGTGTGTGACACTGACATGCTTAGGTTTTACTCTCCCACCCCCTCCCTGTCTTACTCTCTCACTCCCTCTCTGGTGGATGTGGAGAAGTACACCTGCTTTGCTTAGGCAGCAGCTTGTGTTTGGTAAATGATGCTCAAGATCAGCTGATGGCCTCTGCACAAATTGCAGTCCCCCACTAGATGATTGCATGTGGAACAGCTGTGGTAACATTCCCATAGCCAATTGCATGGAAACACACTCCTATAACTAGGAACATCATGTGGGTGTTGGCCCTTTTCATTCACTGTGAACAAGATCTCATGTCGGTGTTTGTCAAACAGCATCGCAGATGGTAGTGGGATATACCTCAAACAACATAAACTCTGGAGACAGGCCAACAAACAGGACAGGGATGTTGCAGACATGACTAGAGAATGTAAGTGTTGCTCTTCTGCATTTGGAGTAATGTTGTTTTAACAGGGACTGTGTTGATATGGCTGGTCTACATGATTTAATACCTGTCATGGCAGTGTTATGTGTTTGTGGAAACTCCCACCTGTAGGGGTATCTGCAGACTGGCCAGTGTTTGGAGTCTTATGTTTCTTGTGTTACTCACAGATCATCTATCTCAGAACTGCAGAAGCATAGTCTGAGGATTGGAGTCAGTACATGGTGACAGCTATGAGAGTTACTGACTTCATATCCCTCATAGGACATATGTCACAACAAACCCTGTTACAACAGTAAATGTATGAGGGTATGACAGCAACATGCCAGTATTGACCCAGTGTTTGTGGCTTCCGCCACAAGTCTGTCAACCTTTGTACATATATGTCATGAAGTAAGAGGTGCATATGCTCTGTACACCATTATTTATTGACATCATACCTGATAAAAAGCCAGTCAGATACCAGACTGCTAGACATGTTATGTATAGTAGAAGTTATTTCTGAGGACATAACCTGGGCATTCTGTGATTGTTTGTACAGTAGTGGTGTCTGTGTATTTATGGTGATTGTCTATAGTATGTATATTGCGAATACGTACCTTGGCCTGTGTACAGACTGTGGTAGATGTCATTGTTCGTGGTCCCATTCTATCTGATGTTACATGCAGCTCCAGTGTATGGTACCCTATCAGCTTATATGTTTGTAGGGCCAAACATACACATGTTCCATACCACAGACAAGCATTGGACCACACTGTGTTGTGACCCAGTATATGTAGGATTAGTGTGTGAGCGGCACATATGAGGTTGGTGTTGATTAGACAGCCCATACAGTGTAATATTAAGCTTGCGTACCATATGTGGCTGTGGCTGTGTTCACATTGGTTGTGGGTATGCGCTTTCACACAGGTTTCTGTTATTCTGTGTTGTAACATGCCTGTAGAGCCTGCTATATTTGCAGGTACATGTGTATTCCCCTATACAAAATGTAGGCCAGTGTTGTGGCAGTCTGCCTATAGTTTGCACAGTGCTTTGTTACATACGTAGCAGCTTAGTGTAATTATCCAGTGTGATGTTATGTCCAGATATTTGCAAGAAGTACTGCTGCCAGGCCACCATAACTGTTGTGTATTTCTGACAAAGCAGTGTGATGGTGTACGGATGTATGTCACTAACTACTGGGTAGTATGTGGTGATGTGAACTCTGCACCACCAGTTATTATGTGTCAGGACAGACAGGGGTGTGTGAATGCATAAACTGTGTGGGCATATGTAGTCCAGTATTTACATGATATACCCATGTACATGGCTGTTAACATCCACACTGTCAGGCTTGGTCCACATGTCTCGCACTAAGGGGATCTGTGTATACCTCTGGACTGACCAGACAGTGTCATACTGTCCACATATATTGGTCATAGCTCTGCTGTAGTCCACAGGATCATTACTCTACTATCAGTGGTACTGTACTATGATGTCCTTAGGGTGTCTGTCAGTAACCGATGACATACATGTCAATAGCAGATGTGACCTCCCACACACGTGTCTGTTAAGACAACCCCTGTTACAGTAGCAACAGTCTACATATATAACTGCAATACATACATGACATCCCCTTGCACTAAGAGGTTGAGACTATTGGTGCTGAGGTAGGACTCCACTCCATGTTCTGGACATATGGTAAGCATATATGTATGTACAGATATATATATATATATATATATATATATATATATATATATATATATATATATATATATATATATTTATATAGATATATAGCCATATACATATCTACATACATATATGGGGATATATATATATATATATCTAAATATATATATATATATATATATATATATATATATATATATATATATACACACATCTATATATGTCTACACATATACAAATATATAGATATATATGCACATATAGTTATAGATATCTACATATATATCAACATAAATAGATATATCTCTACATATATATGATGTACATACACACACACACACACACACAAACAGATATATATATATATATATATATATATATATATATATATATATATATATATATATATACATAGAGATCTATAAATGGCCATATATAAGCTGTACTATACAGATCTGTATAAATACATATATATATAAATATATATGTGTATGTACATGTCAACATATATCTACATATGTATATGTATATATCCATATCCTTGCCATGTGTAAATATTACTTTTGTGTATACCTTCCCAGATGTATTACACCGTATGTATCTGATATGTGTATATTAGATATAACAACATATATGATGCAACAGTAATATCACTAACATGTACTATATAATTGTAGAAGTTATAGCAATTGTCCAGTACTATTCAATATTTCTACTGACAGATGTATTGGAAAAACAACAACTGTCTCCACAGCTGTCATGGCGTAGTGGTTAACTGTTGTGACTATAGTGTACAGGGCCCTGGGTTCAAGAGCAGTTTATTTTGTTGCTGGGCAGAACATGGGCTGTTGGACACAGAGTGGATAAGGCAGTTTTCAGCAGCTTTAAACAGGTTTGCGCAGGTTTGCGTGAAGCTAAGCGGTGCTAAGCTATGGTTAAACTTACGGGCGCTTACACCATGTAGGCTTCACTTACAAGTGCGCAAATCTGCTTAGCTCTTATATTGCAGCAATGCTGACACTTGCTAAGCATGGCTCAGCCCTGGTAAGCTGTGCTCACCTGCCAGTCTGATAACATAGCAGGGTAATGACATCTGTAATAGGTGTATGTAATGCCATGTACATAACATGCATCTATGTGCTGTCAGTACAGTATCAAGGGGTGTGAGTCTCATGTCTGGGACACTTGAGCATATATGACCTGTACAACATTCTTATCCATGTGAATGTGTTACATACAAGGGTAGTATCCCAGGTTATGTGCAGTCACATAGGCATGTAGTGTATCATGACGTTACAACTGGTGACAATGCTTTCCCAAGCAAGAGTAGATTGCTAATTGTAGTACTGGCAACAAACACCCCTGGATGTATAGATGGACTCTGAGTCCTCACTGTCATGTTTCTGGTGTGTGAGCTGTGTTGCATTATATATTTTCTTACTGGATAATGATCTGACATGTAGAAATTAACTGTAGACTACTGTCTGTATAGCACATGTCAGTGAGGGCTGCCAACATGGAGTAATGGCATACCTATCAGTGTCAGACGTTTATCTGTTGACACATTCATCCTACTGCATATCTAGTTGGCAAGCTGATGTCTGTCAGTCCCTGTACAGATGTGTAGATGTCAGGTATCAAGCTTGGATACGTACAGGCAACCTATGCTTGATTTACTCTGTCATGTCTGCCCAGCTGTGTTATAACTGGCACAGATAGGACACAACACCCTGAACTCACCACATGCCAATAGTACCTCCACTACACTACCACAGTCAACAGAACATGCTTGGGTATAGATCTCCAACACAGACACTAACCATATTTTGTAATACATGTTGCATACATGTCAACTGGAGCACTTCACCGGCCATTTGCAGGAGGCACCCAGATGATTGGCTGATGCATGTCACTCTCATCCTGAGGGTCACCACAGTGGTGTGTGTAGATATATTGCCTGCTGGCTCATGGCAGGAGGCATGATACCACTGTACACACATCCCCTACACTTCCCATCTCTCCATGGACAATAGTCAGGTACAAACCTATGACCACCTGCAGCGATGCACCCCAGTACTGACAAATGCGTACGTGTGCATTACTGAGGATATCAGTGTCTGTGTGTTAGTACACCTGTAGTTGGGAATACCCTGAGGCCCTTCACTCCCACCGCAACACCTATTACCATAGTTAGATGTGACTGCTGCTGTATCAGACATTACATGTACCTTGTTATGCTCCTCTACTTAAAGGTTACCTGAGCCTTGCAGTACAAGCACAACACTGTTGTACAAATGGGTTGATAGGCATGGGATACCCACTGAGTTCTGACAAGTGTGTGTATGTGTGCATGTGTGTATATCTGTAGGGTACAGCATTCTGAGGCCACATACTTCTGTTACAATACACATTGCCACACATTATTATGGATAGTGATTTTGCTGCCCATAGGAGAGGCATGACAATGCATCACCCTACTATGCCTGTGGCATGTGCATTATATGCATATCCCTGTAGTACCACTCAGGATGGACAATGGGTTGTATTACAGTCCTGATCAATGTGTGATGGTGGGTATGTCAGAGTGTCATCATGGGTTCCAGTGCATACAATATCCACAGTGGGGTGTGGGTGATGTATATACTGTCATTACACCATGGTATCCTCGGTACTTGTCCCATGTACCACTGTATGAGGACCACTGTCACCATCAACCATACAGGTAACTGATAACACTATCCAGCCCAGTTATGCATCTGCTGTGTGCAGCTACCTGTAACACATTGGACACACTGACAAGTTAGTTAGCACTGATAAGCCCAGGTTTCTCAGATGTGTGTCTGCCTGTTATGTATTTGTTAATGTGTATATGATGGTATGTCACACTATGTATTGTCCATATAAAACCATGACATCCCCATTACCATACTGTACATGCCTGGGGATGTTCTAAATGTAACATGTGACCTGGAAGACACCTAATCCTAAATGCTGTGTGGTGTGTGCAATTAAAGCCACACACATCAGCAGCACTACATACCTAGCTAGGGGTCTAGTCCTAGTGTTGCCAAGTAAGAGTGTATGTGTATGTGGAGGGATCTACTTCAGGTTGCTGAAGTAAATCCCTCCACATACACACACACAATCTTACTTGGCAACACAAGGGGTCTAGTCCTAGTGTTGCCAAGTAAGAGTGTGCGTGTATGTGGAGGGATCTACTTCAGTTTGCTGAATATACATGTCCCAGGGGTCATCTGTCCATGTGGCACAGGCAGTAACTGTTATACAGACCTGTGACATGTGTTCAACTGTACCTAGGATATGGCACAGCTATGGTGTCACCACAATGCCATACCCCTGTTGAGATATGACAGCAGACCATCCTCCTGCTGACACATGTACACCTACAACACAAATGGATAACATTATGGAGACCACAATCACTCAGTGTTACTAACAGCTATAATGCATCATGGCTGGACAGCTACACTACCTGACATGTAAGCATTAAACATTACTGCTGACAACATGTTACACAGCAGTACATTGGTACACTGTAGTACAGTCACTGTGTGCATCAGAACCATATTAGCCTGTTCCTGCATCGATGTTATGGATGACAGGGATGTGGCACAGGTATCATCATATGCACAGGGTGTGCTGTTGGTTTGCCAGAGACCTAGGGTGGGTCATACGTTTGACATCATGTGTGTGAGTGAGGGGTGTAAGTTACTGATATGGGCATGGTGATGTGGTGTGTGTAGGTATGGTGTGGACATAGGTGTGTTTGTATGCACGCACACAGTTCTGCCATGTGGCTGCCCTATACAGGTGTTTCTTGGACAGCTGCAAACCATACCTGGCAGTGTGTGCAGTTCACCGCCTCTGGCCATGGACACACAAACTGCGCCTGCCAGGTGCTCCATGGGCATTTCCAGGTACAGGCCTCGATATGCTACACTCCCCTAATGATGACATATGTCCACTGGATCCAGGTCCCTCCTGGGACTGGCAAGGGCCATGTGCATGTGGCCTGCTGTGGTGTGGTGTGAACAGTGCCCCCCCCGCAGTGTTGGGACTGGGACTGCCACTGCAGGAGTGGCTTGGTGTCCTTACACATCCATGTCGACCGCCAGATGTTGGTGTTGCTGGCCTACATCCATGCGGCTGTCGTCCCACTCCCACTACATGCTCTAGCATGGACAATCCACAGTCAAGGAGGCCCACCATCTCACCCAACCATCTATCCATGACCTCTGTATAATCAGAGAGGGCACTTGCAAGACCATGGATGTTGACACATATAGATGAGAAAGCGGCCCTCTGCAGCCTCAGACCCTGTCTAGCGTACAGTTCCATACGTGCCTGCACCCCCATGACAGCCTGAAACATGCGTCTGGTGGTACCAGTTGTGGCACGTCTGCCAGGGGCACGATGACCAGCGGCCCACCCACGAGCACCCCAGTACATCTGCTTATGTGTTGTCCTGTCAGACATCTGGCTATGCCTGCTCTGTCCAGACACAACAGCCATAGATACAACATTGTCCTGTGCACTGCCACCAATCGCCAACTGTCTCTCTGCTATGGAAACTGGTGATGGGGTATCTATAGGCACTGTAACTGTGTGCAGGGATGGGGTGGATAACAGGGGGATGTCAAACGATGGTGCAGTTTCAGCCTCTGACAACCCCACCTGAGTCTCAACACACCTATCATAATTTTCATTGTCTGTATGGACACCATCAGATTGCATGCAGGAGGGACCTTGAGCCACCTCACCACCTGTGAGGGGAAAACAAGAAATGCACTTTAAGACCTGTACGGCATTGCATAACAGTAGACACTTGCACTTGCACACACACACACACACACACACACACACACACACACACACACACACACACACACACACCCTGACATTCCACCTTAATACCTACCTGACCCTGAATTTACAGACTGCCCCAAGTTTATTCACATAAGTTCCCCATCCTGTATCAGACTTGGAAACATACACTCATTAATACCAATCATTAATGTATCATTCTTCTAATTGCCTAGACAAGTGATCACAAAACATGACCTCTTACTCCATTACCTCTTTGACTTGATTGGAGTAGGTTTTACAGGGAGTCACTGTTGTCATCCAGTGTTTACCCTAGGTATGTCCGGACATCATGAGCATGGTCCCCATATGCTAGGGGCTACTACGATCACTCAATAATGTCATGCACTGGAGTGTCATACTTAACTATTGCCCAGTAGATGCAAGATCTGTTGCTCAATCACCTTCTTATGTGGACAACAGTAATATATGGATACACTCCCTGGTGTTGTCTAGTAATTCCCCAATGTATCTGTAGGGCTGCATACATGGGTAGTCTTTCACCATTCTGCTGAATGCAATTTTAATAGTATACCTGGTGTCTAGATTTCCTCCCAATGCATGTTCCATGCTACAGACCTTATTATACTATCAGCTGTCCTGAGATTACATATCAGACAAGCATTGCTGGTGTCTTGTGTGTCAGTCCATGTCCATGTACTGCACAATTCCAAAGGGAAGTACTAATGTATGAACAACCCCACAATCACACATGTGCATATATGGATACCCACACAAACACACACCCACATGCACACACATCTTACATGCATCAACCCCCCTCCACTCCACCAGATTGAACTTACAGACAAAATAACCCCCACACACACACTTACAGGTGAGGTTACACACAGACCTCCCATTACCCATCTGTCAACATGCATAACATATGATATTCAACATCATACAGTGCAGCTATAATCAATACATGCAAGCAAAAGTATACATGTGTGTGTGATGCATGGGCTGTGTTAGTAGGTGATGCCCCTTCCCCTGGAAAACATTGCACCCATGTACACAGTATTGCTGTGGAACTGTTCTGCACCCTGACATGTACTGTGCACCATATCTTACAGGTGTACACACCATTGCTGAATGTGTATTACTGTGTCAGTTATGTCTGCTCTAATGCTCACAGCCCCTATGTGTTTGTCTGACACATACCTGGGATGATATGTAGACAAATGCCATTTGTGAATAACTGATGTCTGCTTTACAGATGTCAACATCAGTGGTGCATGTATGATCAATACGATACCATTACACTGACAACCTTCAAACCTTACTGCGGCTATGGGGAGTGTACACACCCTTATTGATATGACGCCATCTTCCTTGATATGCTATGGGACCACATCACTGCATATATTAACATTACATGAGCCTGATATGTGACATATGACCTGTACAATCAAATGCAGTGTCTGAGAAATGTGTTAGTTGTGCTGATCCTGACTGAAATGCATACACTTTGTGGGTGCATATGTGTGCACGCCCTTATCATGATGGTTTGTTGCATCTACTGTTATGTGTACTACAGCAGTCACTATTCCTGGCAGGGGTATACTAGCATGGGCCATCTGCGTTTTCCAGTATATGGTCAGTCTGCCCTACACATGTCCCCCAACTTTGCATGATTGCAAGGTCAACTCATGTACACATCCCTTGGAGTTTACACACTGCCTTCACTATTGCTGTGTAGTAAGGGTTACATCTGCCACAGTTCCTGACCTTGACTGTGTGCAGATACAGCCATCTGTATCATCCTTAGGATACCTACTGCAGTGCACTGGTGTGTCATGGTGATACCCCCTTCCCACCTTCAACCTTTTTGCAGATGCTTGACAACATTGGCCTACACATGTGTGTCAGTTTGCAGCACATGTATCTTACGTGATACTGTCTGTAGGTTTCGAACATGGCCATGGTACACCAGTACCCATTGCAATGCATGACTTTTTTGGACCTCTTCTGTTATGCATACACTACTTGTAGAGAGGCCTGGCTGATGTTTTCTGTGGTACAACTGTCACATCTGATTACCCTAACCCATAGGCCACACATTTGCAGAGTCCAGACAATTGCTGACATGGATACTGAACAGCCAGTACTTGCTAAACATTCCTGCAACCCCCTCAGTGTTGTGGCATGTTACTAAGCAGCCTGCATGACCAGTTTGCTACATGTGACATCATCTGTCTTGGATGGCCTTCTGTGTATTTCCTACATCATTCCTGTCCTATATATCCTTGCCATATAAATGATTGTCTGCACTGTTTGCCATGGTATTTGCAATGGTGAGGTATGGCTGCATGTTCAGATCATGGGTGCTACCTGTTGGGTATGGGGCCCACACCATGTCATGTAAGATGTTTGCAAGCCACGGCTGCTTCTGCTGCAGGTAAG